>NC_057808.1:138333174-138608795 GCF_018294505.1 Triticum aestivum
CTTCAGATAAAGAGTGAGGTGTCTATATTTGAGGGACTTTAGCGTAATTGAGATATACATGGTCAATAGTGTGTGCACTCATGGTTGATCAATTTGTTTCACAGTTTGGACTATGAGATAACGATACTTTTGAACATGCGTGATATACCTTGATGTACCAGAATTACAAACCTAAGATTGGAATTTCGGAATTTGACTCCATCATTAGCTTTTGTAATTCATTTAAACAGGGTACATTTTTTAAGCCGGGATTCCGTGATTTCAAATTCATATATCAAACCTAGAGATATACACATACGGGCATGTTCGAACTTTATAATCATCCACTTTATTCATACACATACACATTTTTGCTTTTGTCATCATATTTTGGATAAACACATTTGGAATTTCATTTGAATTGGACCATATGATGGTATTTGCTTGTAGTAGCTCAATGATCCATATTTGAATTGAATGGACAATCTAAGTTCCGAGTTGGAGACATTGATTTTCAAAACTTGCAAATTTTTTTGCGTGCAAAACAAACAAATTCTCGGCCATGATATCATAGTCGGCCGTACAAGAGCAGAATATAATTTCAGGCGCCAAAAGCTTTCAAACTTCCCGCTCACATCGAAATATCTCGCGCCCGAAAGTTTAGCCCTGCGATATTCCTGTTTTACCCCTGCCACATGAACGGAAAAGGGCTGCTTTGGTAACTCCATTGTTTTCCCCTCTTTGCCCCCAACATTCTTCCCCAGAGCCCCTCCCCTTCCCCTCCCCGACCCCCCCCAACCACGGCAAGCCGCCGAATCTAGTCCTCTACCGCAGCGGTGGACATCACGCCCCGACGGATCTACCTTCCGCACCTTGGAACCCCCAACTGCCAACTCACCACTTCACCGGAGTCGCTTCAGCGACTGGCTTGTCCACCGCTCCAGATCTCCTTGACCGCCATCATGGTCCACCGCACCGGATCTGCTTAACTGGCGCCCTCGTCCACCACAGTGTAGGCCCTTCACTGACTCCCTCGTCCGCCCCTTCGCTGGCCCTTCAAACAAACCCTCGTCCGCCGCAACAGATCCGCCTCACCAAAAGCACTGTACAACACGCCCGCCGAAGCCTTCGTCCACTGCACCGGACCCACTCCACGGATGCCATATTCAACTCCACCGGCCCTGCTTTACCGACGCCGCAGCCTCATCAGGTTATTTCGATTTGTACTCCTTCGATTTTTCTCTTTATCGTGCAACTGTTCACTTACCACAGATGAGCTTTCTTTTATGTCGACAGGCGCCGCAACCGTAGCAGCTTAGCCGCTTTAGCGACGGCGACAGCCGGCCCAAACTCAACCACAACACGAGCACCATCGACGATCCTTAGCTATCAAGTATGACAACGATACCCATACGCCGCCGAGAATCAGGTACTATTATCCAACGGTCGGCGCCTACGTTCACTTTCTTAGCATAAGCACCGCACCTTTGAATTTCTTCAGGGCATCATTCAGTTTTTCATGAGACACGTTATTCTGCTTGCACCTGTAGGGCCATACTTCTGGCAGTGAACATGTTACATGTGCTAAATTACATACCAGTGCACATATAGTTAATATGCTTTAGTTTTGTCCTAAGTATTACTGTACTTATCACTGCCTACTATTTTACTTCTTGAATGCTATATTTATGATAATGGTGTTGTTCTGATGCCACCTGTTGGTTCCATCAGACTGCTTAATGTTCTCTATGCTTAATTACACATCAGCAAACTAGCACGTGGTTCCGCTGCTTTTTGTTCGTTTTACCCTACATTTTCTGATGCTAGCTATTACATCACTGCTCCGAGCCTCTATTCATTACTTGTTTGTGTGTTCTTGATCTACCCAAGTTGCATGACTAATTTGACGCTTCTATTAATTATGGAGCTGGCAACCCGATCAAGCAAAATATTTGTTCTTTTGGGGCTGGCACCTCGAACAAGCATAAAAATAGAGGGAAGCAGATATATTGTCGTGTATGCACACACCCTTCTTTCATTAGTTTAGATGAACCATTGATGATCAATTCGGACCAGTGCATGTGATTAAAATTAATTTTACCTAAATAGGGGGTGCAGAATAAACTACAACAACTAGATTTGCAACCACGGGATGCTGACGATATCTTCAAAGAACATTGCAACAGCAGCGAGGCTTCACATCAACATATGGTAAGCCAGTGTGTTTTAGTACATGTGAAATGTAATGCGAGTGGGCTGCTTTCTTGGCTTGTGCCCTCAACCTGTAATCCTACAGAATTACAAATAGTTCAGTTGTCTGCTTTGCTGTATTGCTTGATTCAAATGCTTGTTTGTTGTTACGATATACCTGAGTTGGCCAATATGTCAGCGGTGCCTGCTGTACTATCGTAAAGAAATGCATGCCTAGTTCATTTGAGTCCTTAACTTTTCCTCTAGACTTCATCACAAGACTGTCTTCATAGTTTATATGAGGCCACACTGTTAAGTGCTTTCTCAGATTATTTCAACTGCTTAGATGCCTTGGCAACTTAAATATAGCGGTGGTACACTCCCTTTCAACTTTCATCTTACCATTTTAATTTCTTTTCGGCTGATGCTGCTTCGAACCATTTAAATATAGCTTGCCATGCTCGGCAATAATTCGTATGTCGTTTACCATGTAAGCTTACTGCCTGTGCCTGGATCATGCGATAACTATCTCTTACTTATGTCAAGTCGAAACCTTTCAGGATGCCGTTCACACTAGGACACAATGTACAGCCCCAGAATCTATTTGTGGAAGCAGTGCACCATCCATGTTACCAGATGGTAGAAGTTCAGAGGCAACACTGCCGGAGAGCAGTCTGAGCACAGATATTATAGTTCTTGAGGTTCTACTAGAGGCAGAAAGAGATGGTGTGGCTGCCATGAATGAGGTAATCTTTATCTTGAGGCTGGAAATTATGGAATTAGCGGCACGCATTATGCAAGCAACCCAAGAATTGGAGGAAGTAAGAATGTTGCATTTGAAGACGGAGGAGGTCCTGCTGTTTCTGCTATCTGAAGCCCAGGGTAATCCCGGTTCTTCTTTAGATACCAGTTGAAATTGTCATTACATTATTGTACTTGCATGTTGTGTCATGTCTCTGAATGGATTATGTTGTAAGACCCCCTATGTTGTCCATGTGTTGTAATGATCTGAATTTTTAGGCGAGGTAATCCTCAGTACTTGTATGATTGACATAAGGTGAACAGTTTCTCATGTGAGCATATTGTATTGGATGAAATAACTGTTTGACTCAAAGTGTATCGAACCTACTGAATTCGAAGATCATGGCATTTCTAAATCATAATCATATATAAAGGTGGAATAAATCTTTGTTGTGGTTTTGAAGAAACAAATAACAAAACGTAGAATTATCTGTGGATATTTGTAATTGAATACAAATTGGATTTGAATTTAGTTTGTCAGGGCCCAGGGCAAACGTGAATACTAATTCTCCCAAGTTTTGAACTAAGCGGCTAAACACCCACTATAATTTGTGGGCTGACCGAAGAAAGTGTTTGCGAGATGGAAATTATTGTCTACCCCTGACACTTGCATCCTTATCGACCGGATTTACACTGTTGTCGATAGGGGTAGACTAGTAACTTCAATCAGACGTGACACGACGGCCTCTGAACCCATTCAGACACGGTGGGCGCCAAACGTGGGCAGCAAAACACGGTTGATTCAAGCTCGTCCGAAAGACATGTGTCTCTCCCTCCATTTCCCCATTCATACACGGTGGGCGGCAGAACAAACTCTCCTCATCCGAAATTGATGTAGGCTAATATTTTAAATAGGGGCAGATGTGTAACTTCCCTCAGACGTGACACAAATGCCCTACCTGTCAGCCCCGTTCATACACCATGGGCGCCAATCGTGGGCGACAAAACACCCTCTCCTCGCCCGAAATAGTTACCGGCAAATATTTGGGAGATGCGAGATTACCGTCCTATCCCCAACCAACGCGATGTCCGAAATTTTAAACGGGGGATAAGTTCGTAACTTTCCCACATTTCAGAGAAGCGCGTCCCAAAGTTTGAGAAACCCCCTCCCCCTCCATTTCCCCATTCATACACCGTCGGCGCCACGACAACCTCCCCACTGCAGCCAGCCTCCTCCGTCCGCCACCCCATCCTCCACCTTGCCGGAGCCGCTACCCCTACCCCGTCGTCCACTTCAAGAGATGGATGTCTCTCATCCACGACGTTGGACCAGGATCCTTTCATCGCGTCCTCTCGCTTCATCGGCGCCGTCGTCCACCTTGCCATTGCCGCTCCTACGACCGCCTCGTCCACGGCAACAGGATTTATCCCCCGACCCGGCCGTCTGCCATCTAAAGTCTTCTTCCCCGCCGTCGACAGCCATCGCACCCGCAGCACCCTCAATGTATCAGCAGAGGCCTACACGGCGTCCCAAGAGAGGTGATACTCTTCCATATGTGCTTAAGTTATTGATCTCACCCCGAAAATAGATCGTAATTTGTTTACTGTACTTTTCTTGTCCGTACCAAATCGTAGTGGCTTACGTGTTGAAATAGGAATCTGATATGATGCCCATATCACTAAAATAGATAACGTTTAATTTGTCACCTAATGTTCCTATATTTGTTTCGAAAAGCATGTGCGCCACCCACTGGTCCAGCTAGTTCCACTTTCCTGATTTTTCTCTTGATGCTTAGGGTTTTCCCCTTCTATCTACTCTACTATGATCTGCGTAGGTGCTTTCAGTCGTACTAGCATTACTCCACCCTTCAAGCTAAACAACGCAACACTCAAAATTCGAAAGCTTAGTTGTTCAAATATGATTGTGATATGATACTGATATTAGTTAACACACACATTTAATTGGTTAGCTAAAGGTCCCACTTGAGTTTCCAAATGCATGTCGCGACATATAGAGAGACAGCAGAATTGCATTTCTTTGTCACTTATTGACTGTACTTTCTTGTCCATACCAAATCTTAGTTGTTATTTCAAAGCAAACATCGGTGTCTAACTACCCTTTGCACGGTTTGCAGCTTCAGATCTGCCATCCCACTGCCACGGTCAACACTATACTCATCATGCTTATGGTTTCCCCATTTTATGATGACCACGATCAGCCTACGTGGTTCGTGTCATAATAGCACTACTCCACCCATCGAGCTAAACAAGCTTAGTTGTACAAATTCATATCTGATATTATGTTGATATTAGTAAAACTGAGAGATGTTTAATTGGTCAGCTAAATGTTCCTACTTTAGTTTCAAAATGCATGTGAGCCACATATGGAGAGACAGGAAAGAATAGTATTTCTCTGTGCGCTCTGGTTCATCATGGGTGGCCAACCGACATTGTATTGAAAGACTTGTAATATCTTCAATCTGCTTGCTCTTCTGCTCTTCTTTAAGATGATCCTCTTCTCTTCCGGTCGACTGGTCAGGTTGAGTTCTTCTCCCTTAGTATATTTTGAATCTGTCAGGTCAGGTCGACTTGTTCTTCTTTACTATATGTTGAAGCTGTCATCTGCGAAGTGTCATCACTTCTGGAGCTCTCATATTTTGAGTAGTAGGGCGCATTATATTAATGCACACACCAAATTACAGCATGCATCGCATCTCTTAAAAGAATTGCAGAGATAGCACAAAGGGGTTTACAGGGAGGCAGTATTGGATTAGAATCACTTCTGCATTACAAAGATAATCTCACTTGTTTTTATGTTTTCATGCATGTCAGATATTGAACATTATCAAAATGAATATGAGAATGGGCGCACGAGAGGAATATTGCGGAACAATCCACTGGCTAACAAAATTGGCATGGTGGAGGATGGCCTGTCTTATTCACCCATCAAGGTGCTTGCTCTAACTTGGCAAGGTTGTATTGGTCGCACATATTTTGCATCTGACCTCTTGCATTACTTCTACTTTGTTACACCATCTACTTAGTTTAAGCATCATATATGATTATATGACATACTTATCCATTTTCTGCACCTATTCCATGTGTTGTCATACTATGTTTTTCTAGTAAAATATTGTTCTTTCGTAATAGATGTCCAAAAGGAAGAGGGTGAGTACACATCCTCAAGGAGTACAAACTAGGTATTTGGAAAAGGTAGTGATACCTGTTAAATCAGATAGATCAGCAGCCACAGAAAACACAGCCCAACTGTACCACACTTTACCCCTACTCAAGTGGCCGAACCCCTATTAGAACTACTGGGAGCCCAGCGTCAGGTACTATCTATGATATCAATTCAAAATTTGAACTCCTAAATTCCTGCATGTGCCTTACCTTCTCTCTTTTATGAAAACTACTTTCAGATGAATCTCCTTGCTCAAAGGATCATACGATCTCACAACAATACTGGGCTCTGCATTGCTCTTGTCAGTACCTCTCTCCCTTTTGCCTTGTAACGATGTACTTAATTAATTGCTATTTGGTTATGTATCATCAGTCTGCACCTGAGCTTCATTATCCTCTGTTTCTTCCAATATTATTTGATCTATATTTACTCTTTGCAAAATGTAAAATAATGGCAACGCTTATAAAGAATTTTCTTTGGGGAATTTATTGAATTATCCTTCCATCAACATGGAGAAGGGCTTTGTCCAGCCCGTGTTAACATGTAATGTAAGTTCATCCTTCTCAAGCCTTCAAACTTTGTTCTAGTATAGATTTGGATAGGCATCATTTCCTCCACTGCTGTTTGCTTTGCTGTTTACATCTGATTGGATGTTTGCAACAACTACCAGTTTCAAATTGTAGTTGTAAAAACATGTTCCTTATGCAGAACAGATCCATTTATTTGCTTATATAATTGTGAAACCTGTTACGTGCCTTCTTGTTTCTCTTTCAAAGTCGTATCTCTTATGCCAGGCAGAACTTTAGGGAAGATAGTGAGCGAAACCATCTTGAGGACAGCGAGATGACCCCAAGGTCCTGTCTTGATGAAGACAGTGAGTTGAAGCTACTCACCAGTAGGTGTGAGACAACCTCTGTGCAGTCCCTGCCTCAATCAGTTCGACTTCTTCAGTCTCAACTTAAAGCGGAAAGGCTTGCTTCAGCTCAACTCCGACTTGAAGGCAAAGATGTAATGAAGATGTCAGAGGACTGCCTTGCGCACCATCATGCCATACAGCTACGGGTGATGCATCTATCCTTGACACAACTGAGGTCTAATCAGCTTGTTCGGCTGTTTGGGTGGCCCAACCTGGCCAAGCCTAGTGCCTTCTGAAGTGCTCTCAGTTGTGTATATTCTTTTGTCTGTGCGTTTATTTGCACTGGTGGCGAACTTTGATGCCCAGTGGATGTAATATGTGTAATAGCCGTGATAGCCTAGCGTAAGTTTGATGCATATTTATTTCCTTGTTGTCTTGTTTATTTGTTTGCTTGTAGTCAGTGCAGTTCTTTTTCCGCGGTTTGCTAGTGGCCGCAATAACCTATTTTTTAAAACTAGGCCACAATAACCATGGGCTACATATTTACTGTAGTGACACTGGGTCTCCTACGGGCCGTAGAAACAATGGGCCTTCTACGGTCCGTAGAAACAATGGGCCTTCTACGGGCTATAGAAACAATGGGCCTTCTACGAGCCGTATCACCAATGGGCCTTATTCGGGCTGTATGATCGATTTGCCAAACATGGGCCAAAAACAGACTGCATTATGGTCGTAAACGGGCTAGAGTTGGAGTCGTCCGATCATGGGCCGACCATAACGGGTCGTTGTTAATAGGCAGTATTTGATGATGCTATGAAAACGGCCCAACGTATTAACGGGCCACAAACGGGCTGACTGTAACCACGGGCTGAATTTGGCCCACAAGCAGAAAATGGCAGTAACGGGCCGTAAGTAACCGAATGCTGGAAATGAGCCCAAGAATAAATGGGCCCTGAGAAGGCCGAAAGGTAACATGGGCTGAAACGGCCCAATGGATTAATGGGCCGTTAATGTGTATAAAGTGATACACTGTTCATTATGGGCTAGTTTCACCACGGGCCGTTAATGGGCCTAGAGTTACAAAGGGCCTCATATGGGCCGAAAGACGTCATGGGCCATACATGGGTCGGAACTTAAAATGGGCTGGAATCATATTGGACGGCCCAGATGACGCTACTGGGCCTAATTTGGATAGGTCGTGACGGGCCCTGGCTTAGCGGGCTGTAAATGGGCTATATGCGAAGAGGCCGTTAACAGGCTTTCCATGGGCCAGCCCGCCACCTTTTGACCAAGTCAAACGGGCCGGCCTTTTCACAGGAATGGGCCTCTGTTCGGCCGTGCCACGTGTCGACGTATCATAGGCGCCTTCGGTCAAATGAGTGGATGACATCTGTCCCAACGGTGAGCCGACACGTGTTTCCTCCAGCCAATGATGATTTTACACGTGGAAAATCCCCATTGGTCGGGGCTGTTAGCGGGTTACCGGATCCAAAACCAGACCCGATAGCTTAACGACGTTCCGTTACGGTGGATGCCACATGTCGGTCACCCTTGACGAAAGCACTTCTGTGACGCGCGATTTATCGTCATGGAAGTGACACTTCCGTGATGATAATTTTGGTAATGTCGTGGAACACTTCTACGACAGCACATGTATGACTATCTTGATTTTGTCATAAAATCGTCATGGATGTACATGCATGACAAAAAAACGCGACCTACTGTGACAAACACGTATCATCACAGAAGTATATTGTTTTTGTAGTGATAGCAAGATGCACTGTACTTAATGTCTAAATATGTAATCCTAGGCTACATAGCAACAAGGAAGAGTGTTACTTTAATGTTCTGATGATGTCTAGATATACGTAGAAGAGCAACAGTAACAACAACAGCAACAACAACAACAACAGCAACAACAACAACAACAACAACAGCAACAACAACAACAACAACAACAACAACAACAACAACAACAACAACAACAACAACAACAACAACAACAACAACAACAACAACAACAACAACAACAACAACAACAACAACAACAACAACAACAACAACAACAACAGCAGGGCAACAACAACAACAACAACAACAACAACAACAACAACAACAACAACAACAACAACAACAACAACAACAACAACAACAACAACATGTTTGGATACCTGACTTAGCTAGCAACAGCAATAGCAGCAACAATAACAACAGCAACAACAACACCAGCACCACCACCAACAACAACAGCAACAGCAACAACAGCAACAGCAACAGCAATAGCAACAACAGCAACAACAACAACAACAACAACAACAACAACAACAACAACAGCAACAACAACAACAACAACAACAACAACAACAACAACAACAACAACATGTTTGGATACTCAACTTAGCTAGAGGTTCGAGTTAGTTTCTAGCTCACGACTAACCCTGAACTAACTCCATCCAAAGAGTTGTTTGGATGGCAGGGTTAGATTGACAATAAATGCACTAAGAGAACTAGCTCCAATTAGCACCTCTTGGGTTGGATAGTTTTTTTGGGTGGGTTATAGATGCAACTAGCTCAAAATAGCACTCGAGTTTAGATATACTTTAGGGCTATTTGAGACTGAACTAGCTCAAACTAACTGTAACCCATGGATACAGCAGCGGTTAATCAGCCGATAATTTGTAAGAATGCACTAAACTCCTTCCGACCAGAATATAAGATGTTAATTCATCTAGTATGTGAGTATATTGGATGTAATAAGATATTATAATAGAGTGTTGTACTACATCACCGTGCAATTGTTGTTTAGCTTCTAATATTAACTTGGTGCTTTTAGGTACATATGTCATTGGTAAAGATCCGCGCTTCGACCCTTTCTGCGTATGGGGCAATGCGATATCGATGAACCAGCATCAAGTGAGGAAGCTGATAAAGATTGTTAGTAAAATGGGTCCAAAGATGGCAATTAAACTATTTGTTTACACTTTATCCAAGACAACAGGGAACTGCAGGATGGTAAGTAAGAACTCTGCAGCCTTCTTTTTACTGCCCATAATGAGTTGTGTTAGATGACAATGTCTGAATCTTTTTCCTTTGCAGTGGTTGCCAAAGCAGTTTACTCAAGATTACCTCTCAAACTACATGATTGGTGGGCATGCAATGGTTAAAGTATTTCTACCAGAACACAATGATTATCTAGATGTTTTCATGAAGATCGTGAAGGATGGGCGGTCGGCCATCACAAGGGGTTGGACTAGAGTCGTGCGTGCCTTGTGCATGGAGGAGGGCACAATATGGGCATTCCGCTTCACCTTGTTCAGCAACCAGAATGTATTTCGCCTCTTTCTTTACCGTCTTTAATAGTACAAGTATACAACTGTGGTTCATCATTCTTTATTTGGTTCTTATGTAATTCTTGAACATATGTACCTATGAATCGAATAATGCATTGGTTGTTTGAACCTGATGGATATGAATAAAGCTGCAGCATACATTCAAATTCAAATTTAAATCTGGTACAATTTGAAATAGGAGCAATTAAATTACGGTGAAATTACGCTCTCCAGGTCGTTACGGCACACACGGTTGGTAAAACGCAAACATTTGCGATATACACCATAATCCGAGACGGTTCACAGAGAGGAAACATGTGCAAGCATGCACACAGTTGCCATTTGCAAAGCGTGTGCTATGTCAGACAATATCACAAACAGTGCGGGCAAACTAAATGTTTGTGTTATTTGCCTTATCGTACACGATTCGCAACCATGAATTGTTTCTGATGAAGTATGCATCGTAAACGTTGCACCACAGAATAGCATGTGCGATAGTTGTCGTGTACGACGATGTTACGATGGTCCGACGTTTCGTAATCATGTCCGACACCCATACGATGATTACCTAATCTTCTTAATTAGTTATCGCATACGGTTTGGGAAAAGCGAATGTGTGTGATTGTATGCTTATCATACACGTTCTATAATAGTGAACCGTTTGTGATGGGTCGCGCATCGTAAACATTGCACCACAGAATACCGACTGCGATGGCAATGTGAGCACAAACGAGTAAGAGTACTGTAGGGTCCCTATCCCCGGCGGTTTCTGGGTCGTGTGGGAAGGACCCCCTATCACCGTCACTCACTAGGCGACAGTTCCAAATGCCTTCATGGAAAGGGGTTAAAAACCATTTGTATAGCATCGACGAGTACCAGTGGGTGATGCTCTTCTACCGGATTCTTCCCTGCCAACTCCGACCCTCCCACATGTGGGAGTTCAATCCGGAAGATCCTCGGACCCTGAAGCACTTCTTCGGCACAACGCACAAAGACATCTGGAAGCTGCTCTTCAACACCCAGAAGATGTGGCCGAAGAAGACTAAAGACATCGGCCTTGACAGCGAGAATCTGGCCACACCGATAAGTGTGTTATTCCCGAACATATATTTGATCAATAAGTTCTTAGGAATAATGAGTTTTCCGTCCCTTGTACTGGGCTGGATAGCAAAGGTGGAGCGGATCAAGTGTCCGGCACCGCTGCCTGAAGACCCGGCCGATCCCCTGCTGACGAAGATGCTCGTCCCGGCACCCTATCAGGCGCCGAAGAAGAAAGCCAAGAAGAAGAAGGGCAAGGAGGCCAAGGGTGACCTCCGCCGCAAGGGTCCTTTAGATGCAGTGTCCGGAGAGACCGAAATCCCCTCCTCCCACGAGGGAGATAAAGACGAGGAGGAGGAGGCAGAAAGCGACTCCCCTCTAAGGGAAGGAAGAAGAAGGGGGCAGCCTCCACAGACCCAGAGGAGGAGGCGCCCAAGAAGGGGAAGATAGCCCTCTCGGATGGTTCGGATTCAGAAACCGAACCCATCCCCGAGCGACTCCCCAGGGTGAAGCTCCTGGCCGAATCATAAGTATCAAAAGATTTATTGTATGTCTTCGGTCCTTTATGTTTTTATAGTATAACATATCGCACCGTATACCTTTCAGCCCCTCGCGACCACCCCAACCCTTCACTATCTGAGGGGAGTTCTCTGCCACCCGAGATGGCAGAGAACAAGACGCCTCCAAGAGGCTCTACACCAATCATCGCGGATGACACCGAGGTGTTGTCCCGAAGGACCTCTCCAGGCCGCGGAGGGGTGGGCGAGGCAACCAAAACGGCGCCCGAGGGTAATACCTCGGCTGCCGAAGACATGGGGGGTACGATCCCCATGG
Source organism: Triticum aestivum (assembly GCF_018294505.1). Classification (NCBI taxonomy): domain Eukaryota; kingdom Viridiplantae; phylum Streptophyta; class Magnoliopsida; order Poales; family Poaceae; genus Triticum; species Triticum aestivum. The sequence goes on from NC_057808.1 coordinate 138,345,326, forward strand.
CGACCGACGGTGGGGGCCCTGACCAGTCCGGCCCTCGGCCGGATATCATTCCGGAGACCCATGTGGCTCCGGAATCGGGCGTGCAGCCCCCTTTGAAGGAGGGGGAGCATCAGCTCCGACGGCGACCTCCACCAATTCATAGGCACCGAATGCTCTAGTGGAAGCACTACGACGTGCTTCCATCATGGAGGAGCACCGCACCCTGATGGGTGTGGTGGTTGAGAAGGTTCAGTCCGCCAAGAGCGGGCTGAACGAAGCCTTCACCAGCCTGCTAACAGGCTTTGAGGTATGCGACGTAATACTCTAGACATTTTTGATATGAAGGAAATATACCTGTGTATAGATAGTAGCCCCTGAGACTCTGTTCGGTTTTTGAAAAGAAAGTCGAACAGAGAATCACATAGTATTCGGAAGAGGTGACGTACTTTTCTATTTGATAACAGGCTTCCCTGCTACCGGCAACCAACCAGGCCTTTCCGAACTCAATCGGAAACTGAAGCTGGCCGATTCGATGAGGCGCGAGGTATGCGTGTTCTTTTAAAAGAGATTGATTATATATCTGAAGTGACATGCAATTTTAGAGTGTAGCTCATGTACTAATGTGATTATGAGAGTAGGTAGTGTCGTGGGAACGATTCCGGCAATAAGAGAAGGGTTGGATAAAGGAGCATGATCTATCGAGATGCAAATGGGTGACACGTGGTTTTAGCGAGTTCGGGCCTCTCACGGTGGAGATAACAACCCTACGTCTCGTGCTCCGGAGAGGCTTTTGTTTATCTGAGTCTGTATCCGGAGATTACAATGTATGTGAGAGCGAGGAGAACAGATCCCCATGCCTGATCTAAGTCCGGAGACTAGAGAGGAAGGAGAGAGAGGTGGAAGAAAGAGCCCTTGCCCCCAAGTCTAGTGGTGGGGGTGGCTTATATAGAGTGCACCACCCCTCCACCTCGTATGTTACAAAGTGGGGCGTTGATGTCATAATGTCAGTCTGCTACTAAGATATGCCTCGAGTGCCTTGCCGACTGTTGGTCTTCGCATATCCGAGTAAGATCAGGTACTCCGAGTGGAATGAGTTCGTCGAGTGGAGTGCTATGCTCCGAGTGGTTGTTACCGTCCGAGTGACTTGATGGTCATCCGAGTGGATGGTTTGTCGATATGAAATTTATCTGGACCCACCTGATGTGTGGACCCCATGCTTTAATATATTTCGACCCTTCGTTGGCCTACCTGTTATGTGTGTCCCCAACATTAGCCCCCGAATCAATTGCGATTTTGCAGAACGAGTTTGTGAAAGACACAATTTGGACCGAGTGATCACGGAAATACTCGATACCCGTCATCGTGCTTTCATACAACCAAGGTTTGAACAAAATCTCAATGGATTATGGTGCTGCGCTTCCCGACTGATCCGGGGTAAGTGCTCGTGAGGAGCAACTTGGTGACATTTGATCATCTCTCGGAAGAGGTTAACTCGTGATCAGAGTATGGATGTGTCATTAAATCCTGGAAACAAGATCGATGCATGGACTGCTCTCTCGGAGAGATGCCATTCTTATCCCCGAGGAACGTCAATACGAGTCGGCTCTAGATCCAAACTTATGAGTTTCACACTTTGAGTCCTAGAAGAAGGCTCAAAACAGGTCCACGGAGGAGCGTTAAACTCACATTATAGCAAAAAAAATTGGTAGCTGACGGGAGCCTTAGAACTAGTTTATTTGTTGTTCTCCACTTGGACCGATCAGGCCATACCGAGTGGAGATTACTCCAGTGGGGGCATGCTGAGTGCACCCACTGGGTGTAGTCCCCGAGACCGCCATCGACTGCGGGTAGTCAGCGGGGGTCTGAGAAAACCAAAAATCTTCTTAGGTGGTATTGATAGAACCTGTTCCTTTCCGACTCGGAGGTCGAGTAGCACTTGAGTGATCTGGAGATGGTCTTGCATCAAGCAAAATGTTTCTTTCTGAGTTCTCTTCCAGTGGGGGCACGCTGAGTGCACCCACTAGGTGTAGTCCCCGAGCCTCTGTCGGACAAGATGAGTCGGGCAGAGGGTTTAAGTCTCCTGGTAAACCTCCATGCAGTCGACACGGTAAATATCTTTTAGTTCGAAATTGAGTCAATCGGATGCATCTTCAGACGCTTGACATGTTAAATAAGCTCAGCCTGGAGCTGAGTCAGGCGGACTGATCTTTGTGCACTCGGCACGGAATAAATTCAGCCTGGAACTGCCGACTGTAGAAAAAAGCTGGACACTCCAGGGAGTAATTGTTCCAGTAGTACTTCCTATATTGACTGTTAGATTTTGCGTGAAAGGGGTATTTGTAAGAGTACATTGTATCCGTAGAGGAGCTTCATTTTCACCCTTTTGCATGAAAGGGGTATTTGTCCGAGTGGACGTGCTTCCCGACTGATTGGGGCATGTTGACTGCAAGGAAAAACTTGGTGGCACTTGTATGTCTCTCGGAGGAGATAGACTAGTGGTCTAACATGGATGTGCCATGAAACCCGAGTGACGAGGCTAGTGTGTGGGATGACTCTCTGGAGAGAGGCCACTCATTATCCCGGGGGAACACCAGCACATGCCATTTCTGAGTCCAAGTTTGTGAAACTGACGCCTTGGAGCCTAGGATAGGGCCAAGTGTATCCGTAGAGGAGCGTTGTTTTCACTCTTTTGCAGTCCTGAAGATGACTTTAGGTAATGATTTGGGCGATCGTCCGAGTGGACAGTACTACCCTTATAGATTTTCGGTAGACCGAGCATGTATGGTCAGAAAGATATTCCTGATGTGATCAATGGGTTGATTGAATGGGAGTAACCCCTGAGGGCCGCATGGGCCAACGGCTGTGTGTAGCCCCCGAGTGATGCTCGAAAGAGGTAAGCTTGCTACAGAGTGTGATATGAGGTTTGATCATATGAGTAACTTAGTTGTTCCCGTGTTGGGGTGTAGAGGTAAAGACATGTCCAACTGATGGTGACGCGCGAGGCGGCCGAGGGGCGATGATGTGTACAACCGAGTGACGACGCGCGGGGCGGCCGAGTGGTGAAGACGTGCACAACCGAGTGGCGACGCGTGGAGCGGCCGAGTGGTGAAGACGTGCCCAACCGAGTGGCGATGCGCAGGGTGACCGAGTGGTGAAGACGTGCACAACCGAGAGGCGACGCACGGAGCGGCCGAGTGGTGAAGACGTGCACAACCGAGTGGCACGGTGCGGGGCGGCCGAGTGAGGATGCGCGAGGTGGCCGAGTGAAGGACTACATGCCTAGCCAAGTGGTGATGCGCGGGTGGTCGAGTGACAGACTGCGTGTCCAGCCAAGTGGCTGAAATGGTCTTCGAAGGAGTTAGCCAGATGCTTTCGAAGCTAATGTAGCAACGAGGTCGACGTAGTGTGGTTGCGACACAACAAGACCGGCGTGACAACTGAGTCTGAGTAGGAATGAAGATGGCATGCAGAGCATCTGGGTGATTATAAAACTTGTCAAAGTGGCGGTTCGAATGCACTTGTTGAAGTGAAGGATCTGACTGGTGATGAATTTCTCGACCACTCAGGAGAGTGTCATTCCAAATGAGATGCAGCCCCCAAGTGCGTCGTAGCCCCCGAGCGTACTATAGGCTTCAACAATGAACATGTCGGAATACGAGAAATATAGTTTTGAATGGATGATTTGCAATTCATCGAGTCGGACTCGGGTAAAGATGAGGAGAAGCTTCCGAGTGATGCTCGAAAGAGGCAAACTCGCAAAAGAGTGAAGTGTGAAGTTTAATTATAAAAGGGACTTATCTGTCTCATGCCTGACGAGGTCTATATCATTGATACAATGAAGAGGATTCCACAGAGGGGTTGGCCGGATGTGTTTGAAGTCAACAGAGCGACAAGGTCGGTGTTGTGGTGCGCTGGGACCGTTCCAGTGACCAAGTCCGAGCAGCGATGAAATTGGCGCATAGGGCCGTCGAGTGATCGCGTAACTTGTGTAAAAAATGGCACAAGCCAACAAAATAATTTCTCGAGGAAATTTGATGTGTGCTGAAATGATTTGTGTGAATAACACCCATAGACACCCGCTGGGAGTGCAGGGGCTTGCTGGTTAACCAGCAAGAGACTGAAAGAGTGAAGGATTCGTTCAAACTTGTCGAAGCGACGGATCCGACTGAACTCATTGGAATACTGGCTCAAATAAAACGGAAGTGTAGTGTTTTGACTGAGTTGCAGCTCCGGAGGACCGATGTAAACTCGAAATGAAGAACGACACATGGTGTTCATGAATGATGTATGCGAAAAAATGGAAGTTGGACTCAGGAGTCACATAACCAGTACTAAGCAAGTATGTGAAAATAAGCAGCTGAGCGTAGAGGTACACTCGGTGGTGTGGCCTCCGAGTGAACGTGATGTGTGAATTACGAGATACTTGGGAACGCGGAAATAACATAATGTAGTGCATGTAGAATGACTTAGCTGTCTGAAGGCACACGAGTGGCCGAGTGGTGAAGAGGCGACCAACCGAGTGGCGACACGCGGGGAGGCCGAGTGGTGATGAGGTGACCAACCGAATGGCGACGCCGGGGCGGCCGAGTGGTGATGAGGTGACCAACTGAGTGGCGACGCGCGGGGCGGCCGAGTGGTTATGAGATGACCAACAGAGTGGCGACGCACGGGGCGGCCGAGTGGATATGAGGTGCCAACCGATTGGCGACACGCGGGGCGGCCGAGTGGTTATGAGGTGACCAACCGAGTGGCGACGCGTGGGGCGGCCGAGTGGTTATGAGGTGACCAACCGAGTGGCGACGCATGGGGCGGCCGAGTGGTTATGAGGTGACCAACCAAGTGGCGACGCGTGGGGCGGCCGAGTGGTTATGAGGTGACCAACCGAGTGGTGACGCGCGGGGTGGCCGAGTGGTGATGACATGACCAACCGAATGGCGACACGCGGGGCAGCCGAGTAGTGATGAGGTGACCAACCGAGTGGCGATGCGTGGGGCGGCCGAGTGGTTATGAGGTGACTAACCGAGTGGTGACACGCGGGGCGACCGAGTGGTTATGAGGTGACCAACCGAGTGGCGACGCGTGGGGCGGCCGAGTGGTTATGAGGTGACCAACCGAGTGGCGATGCACGGGGCGGCCGAGTGGTGATGAGGTGACCAACCTCTGGCGAGGCGCGGGGCGGGCGAGTGGTGATGAGGTGACCAACCGAATGGCGACGCGCGGGGCGGCCGAGTGGTGATGAGGTGACGAACCGAGTGGCAATGCGCGGGGCGGCCGAGTGGTGATGAGGTGACCAACGAGTGGCGACGCGCGGGGCGGACGAGTGGTTATGAGGTCACCAACCGATGGGCGATGTGCGGGGCGGCCGAGTGGTTATGAGGTGACCAACTGAGTAGCGAGGCGCGGGGCGGCCGAGTGGTGATGAGGTGACCAACCTCTGGCGACGCGCGGGGCGGCCGAGTGGTCATGAGGTGACCAACCGAATGGCGACGCGCAGGGCGGGCGAGTGGTGATGAGGTGACCAACCGAGTAGCGAGGCGCGGGGCGACCGAGTGGTGATGAGGTGACCAACCTCTGGCGACGCGCGGGGCAGCCGAGTGGTCATGAGGTGACCAACCGAGTGGCGACGCGTGGGGCGGCCGAGTGATGATGAGGTGACCAACCTCTAGTGACGCGCGGGGCGGCTGATTGGTGATGAGGTGACCAACCGAATGGCGACGCGTGGGGCGGCCGAGTGGTGATGAGGTGACCAACCGAGTGGCGACGCGCGGGGCGGCCGAGTGGTGATGAGGTGGCCAACCGAATGGCGACGTATAGGACGGCCGAATGGTGATGAGATGACCAACCGAATGGCGACGCGTGGGGCGGCCGAGTGGTTATGAGGTGACCAACCGCTGGCGACGCGGGGCGGCCGAGTGGTGATGAGGTGACCAACCGATGGCTACGCGCGGAGCGGCCGAGTGGTTATCAGGTGACCAACCTATGATGACGCCCGGGGCGGCCGAGTGAAGTAGACACGTCCCGCGGAGTGGCGATGCATGGGGCGTCTGAGTGAAATAGACGCGTCCCGCGGAGTGACAATGAGAATATAAAAAGATAAAGAGGAGAAGACATAACCAGAAGAATTGTGAGAAATAAGTTAATTTATCAAGTTGAGGCATTCGATTTGGATTTCGAATAAGAATAAAAAAGGATTTTGTGAAATTTAGGAGTCGTTCGGAAGCATCAAGAGGGAAGAACTTAGATAGAAAGGCAAGCGAAGTTGGCGGCCAACCGCGGGGCGTTCGAGTAAAGTAGATGTGTCCCGCGGACTAACGATGCGTGGGGTGTCCGAGTGAAGTAGACGTGCCCCGCAGAGTGGCGATGCGCGGCACGTTGTGTGAAGTAGACGCGTCCCGCGGAGTGACGATGCGCGGGGCGTCCGAGTGAAGTAGACGCGTCCCGCGGAGTGATGCTGAGCGGGGCGTCCGATTAAAATAGACGCGTCCCACGGAGTGGCGATGTACGAGGCGTCGGAGTCAAGATGTTTCTGTATACTGTAATCGAGCGTCTCCATGCTGAAGTTGGTCTGAGCGAAATATCGTCATGTGGACTGTCCGAGTGAATGTAGAAGTCCCCGTCCGACTGAATCCGACGCTGAACAGAAGAACCTCTCCATCTGCCGAGTAACCTTCGCCGGTGAGGGGAGTGTGTCCCAACGCCGGAATCCACGACGCGTCAGTGCTGCAGAGGCCGCCGTGTCTGGGGACGCGGTTCGGCGCCCGCTCTCGTGTCACGTCCGGTCTGTGCTTCACCGCGGAGGGAATCATCACGCTGCCGACTGGAGGAGCCGCCGCAAGCGGGGGCATGGCCAGCGCTGGCACTCCGCCACGAAGGCAGCGGTCGAGCAGTTGGGTGGTGAAAAGAGTCGAGCCGCCGTGTGCCCGCGCTGCGTCGGGCAGTCGACGCCTGAGCGAGAGGTCGTCGAGTGGGTCGCGCCTTGCAGTCGACCCTGATGGATGGAGCAGCGCTGCCGGCTGCTATGCTTTGTTGCTCGGGGGAGCTGGGTCGTAGGCTAGTTTGACGGACACCGCATCGTCCAAGCCGCGGCCAAGCACGCTGCCAGCCCACGACCGAGTGTTGATGTCGGAGGGAGGAACGCCGTGCTCTGCTGATGCGGCAGCAGCAGCCTGGTCGGGCCTGTGAGCCGGCGCGCATGGACACCGCGTCGGGAGGCACCGGGTCGCCGGTTGGGGCCACAAGGAAGATGAAGAAGACGTTACTATGCATTGATGGACCTTGATGGAGCTGTCCACGTCCAGAATCTGCATGCTATAACCATTGCCCAATTGACACCGATGTTTCCTGTATGTAGTGGCAGTTTCCTTTTCTTGACCACGCACTAATTGACATTGATTTGGCAATCAAAGCAATTTCCTTCCTTCTTCCGTTCTTAATGGCATGCAGGTGGAATATGCGAGCAGAGGAATCCACACGCATGCAAGACAGTCGCAAGGTCAGACACCGAGCGAAAGACGCCCGCGGGAACAGGAGCCCGCGTTCAGCGGCTTGATGACGGCATCGCAGATGAGGCCGGAAACGACGTAGCGGGCCGTGCCAGTGGCCGTTTGTACGAGCTTGCTGACGGCGTAGACGAGGCCGAAGATGACGGGATGGACCGCGCCGGTGGCTGTTTGTACGACCTCGCCGACGGCGTCGTAGACGAGGCCGGAGACGACGCGGCGGACCACGCCGGTGGCCGTTTGTGGTGGTTGCCATTGATGATGATCCTGTGAGAAGGCAAGAAATATGGGGAACGACTCATCCTTTTTCTCTTCTCCTCTGCTTCATGATCGATCATGCATGGGCGTGTCCGATCCTATAGGAGGAAAAGACAAACTCATTGTTAGAAAATGTATTGTAAAACGACTGGATCGAATGGATACTTACCTGATCCTTTTGTTTGTACGAATGGTGCGATGACCAGAGCTCTAGCGGCCAATTTCTCTCGCGATGGTAGTTGATCCGCTGTTGAAGATTGAATGAAAAACCATTTGCACCATGGTTCGATAGACGCCATGCCCCATGGTGGGCGCCAACTGTCGTGGGAACGATTCCGACAATAAGAGGGGGATAGGATAAAGGAGCGTGATCTATCGAGATGCAAATGGGTGGCAAGTGGTTTTAGCGAGTTCGAGCCGCTCACGGTGGAGATAACAACCCTATGTCTCATACTCCGGAGAGGCTTTTGTTTATCTGAGTCTGTATCCGGAGATTACAATGTATGTGAGAGCAAGGAGAACGGATCCCCATGCCTGATCTAAGTCCGGAGACTGGAGAGGAAGAAGAGAGAGGTGGAAGAAAGATCCCTTCCCCCAAGTCTAGTGGTGGGGGTGGCTTATATAGAGTGCGCCACCCCTCCACCTCCTATGTTACAAAGTGGGGCGTTGATGTCATAATGTCAGCCTGCTACTAAGATATGCCTCGAGTGCCTTGTCGATCGTTGGTCTTCGCATATCCGAGTGAGATCAGGTACTCCGAGTGGAATGAGTTCGTCGAGTGGAATGCTATGCTCTGAGTGGTTGTTGCCGTCCTAGTGACTTGATGGTCATCCGAGTGGATGGTTTGTCGATATGAAATTTATCTGGACCCACCTGATGTGTGGACCCCATGCTTTAATATATTTTGACCCTTCGTTGGCCTACTTGTTATGTGTGTCCCCAACAGGTAGCGTAGCCGAGGTCGAGACGCTCAAGAGCGCCCTTGCCCACGCCAAGGAGGAGGCGAGGGCGAGCAAAGCGGCTGCGGAATTAAAGACCAGATAGGTCGCCCGCCGCCACCACGAAGATAGGGTGGCCGAAGTGGAGAAAGAGCTGAAGACGCCATCGGCAAATGCGAGGCTTTGGAGGGGAAGAATATGGCCCAAGCTGTCGAACTCGCCAAAGCCCTCAATGAGGCCAAGGAGGCATGGACTGCGTCCCGGAGTGCTCGTGAAGAGATCCGGCAGGCCGAACACATAGCGACTGGTAAGCCCTTTCTTTTGCAGAGTATATTTGGGGGTCACAGATATGCCTTGCTTACTCGATTGTGGAGTTCTCCAGGCGCCTTTGCGGATCTTCCGAAGAGTGCTGCCGATGCCGCGCAGTTCTTCCGAGCCCAGGAGGGGAACACAACAGAGAAGCTCTTCTGGTCATAGTTCCTGGCGCCGGAGCGTCCGGCGCTATTGAACAACCAGATCATGCAGCTGGCGGAGCTGCATAGGATGTCCAGCCTGGCCATGAAAGACATCATAGTTCGGCTTTGGCCAGTCGAACCCATTCCTAGCAGCTACTTCGGCTTAGTGAGGCGACTCATCGATGCGCTGCCCCGAGTTGACGTTGTGAAGCGCTCAGAGTGCATAGAGGGTGCTTGGATGGCCTTTGCTCGTGTCAAGATGCACTGGGCGAAGATGAAGGCCACCGTCGTCGCAACCGAAGGCCCGCCCGAAGGCAAAGCCCACTGCAAGCCGGAGCGATACTTTGAGGATGTCCTAGCGGGTGCCCGAATAGTAGAGGACCACGCTCAAAGGATATTATGTTTGAATGAATATATCATGGTTGTCCAGAATTTGTTTTATGAACCAAAGCTTGTAATATATTTATGCCTTCATCTGAAATTATTTTCCTCGTGTGCGGCCGTGTCAATTCTGGAAGTTTGCCAATCGTCGGCTTCAGCCCCCACGTAGATGCTACGGAGGTGTTCGATATAACGCACTATCACACTTGACCCAACGTCTCGGTCCGTAAGGCGGTGTCTGCGCAGCGAACTAGGCAATTAGACTATACGACTTCATTACTTTCACTTAGCCATAGGAGTTTGACAATGGGGCTAAGTACTAGCCCCTTGTGCGTATGCGGCCATCCGAACTAGGATGCCTTAAGCGCATGACTGAGCAAAGGCCAGCCATTCGTATAATACGGAGTAAATCGCAAAAGATTTGTAGCAAGTCGCCGAATCGCCGACCAGCTTTCGCCATATCATGACAGTCAATTTTCGGCTTTCTCTATTGAGGTGTTTAACCGGACGAACTAGAAACACAATCGTAGTAGTTCTCCCTTTACTACCTTAGCCGAACGAGCGGAACGTAAGGTGGTAATCACAGGAGCCGGGAAACCCAACTATTGACCAAAGACATGATTCGAAGCTGATGCATATAATGCAATATTTGGGACGCCAAACTATACCCTGGAAGTGTTCGGACTTATGAAAATATGCGTGGCCAAATAGAGCCCCTGGCATTTAGGTCGGGCCAAAGTATATATGGCAATGTGAAGCAAGGACGGAATACAGGTGGTAAAATAAACCAATACCGAACAGAGGCGATAAATTGTTTCCTTTATACTCTGATTAATACGTTAAGACGTGGTATTACAGATAATGACGTAAACATCAAGGCTATTTTACATGCCGAGAATTTGTACACAAGGGGAAGTTGTAAACAGGGCATAAAAAAAGTAGTCTAGAAGATCCCATTGATGCCCTGCCGCACGTCTGCGCCATTTCTCCTTGGTAGAAAATCCTTTGAGAGGAGCAGTTCAACGGTCGTTTATACGGAAGGGGTCCGAAAAGAGCCCTTGCACGACCGCAAGATAGCTAGGTTTTAATGAACCTGTAGTATGGGGAAAAAAGATCAAAGAAGAAAAGTTAAGGTCAAATAGGGTCAAGCCGCACTATAGACCTTGTCCGCAGTGTGCCTCCGTCGTTGCCCAGGGTATTTTGAGTGCATAATTATGCACACGCGGTACGTATGCCCCGGTTGTGTGGGGCGATCGGCGGAGGAAAAACTGCTAGTCTAGCTCTGGATCCACCGAGCTATCATTCTGCAGAGTAGGCTGGACTCGCTTAGCAGTGTCCGAGGTCTTGATGGCTGATGAAGTGTTCGGCTTGATGAGGTCGCTCTGCACCTCGGCCACGAGGGCTGCGGTGTGCTCCTCAGTACGGAGGGAGCTCTGCATGTTTCCATTGACTATGATAACGCCACATGGTCCAGGCATTTTGAGTTTTAAGTAAGCATAGTGTGGGACTGCATTGAAACAGGCGAAGGCAGTTCTTCCGAGCAGTGCGTGATAGCCACTGCGAAAGGGGACAATGTCGAAGATCAAGTCTTCACTTCGGAAGTTATCCGGCGAGCCGAAGACTACTTCCAATGTTAATGAACCCGTGCAGCGGGCCTCTACACCAGGTATCACCCCTTTAAATGTGGTGTTACTAGGCTTGCATCTTGATGGGTCAATACCCATTTTATGAACAATGTCTTGATAGATCAGGTTAAGACTGTTGCCGCCGTCCAGAAGGACTCGAGTGAGATGGTATCCATCAATGATTGGATCGAATGCTAGGGCTGCTGAACCTCCATGACGGATACTGGTCGGGTGGTCCTTGTGGTCGAAGGTGATCGGGCAAGCCGACCATGGGTTGAATTTTGGGGCGACGGGCTCTACGGCATAGACGTCCCTTCGTGCGCGCTTGCGCTCCCTCTTGGGGATGTGTGTGAGATATATCATATTCACTATTTTCACCTCAGGGGGAAATTTCTTCTGTCCCCCTGTGTTCGGTGGGCGGGGCTCGTCATCGTCCTTGCTTGGCGGCCGTTTCCCCTTCTACTCGGTATTTAGCTTACTGGCTTCTTTAAAAACCCAACAATTTTTGTTGGAGTGGTTGGCAGGCTTGTCAGGGGTGCCATGAATCTGGCAAGGCCGGTCGAGTATTTTGTCCAAATTAGATGGACCGTCCCTATTTCCTTTGAATGGCTTCTTCCGCTAACCGAGTTTAGAGCCACTGAATCCGGCGTTAACTGCCGCATCCTCAGGTTCTTCATTGTTGTTCCGGCGCTTATGTTTATTACGTCATGGCCGTCCGTTGCCATCCCTGGCTTCAAAGGTGCCAGGGTCGCCGGTACTGTTGCTTCTATGAGCTAGCCAGCTATCCTCTCCTGCACAGAAGCGGGTCATGAGTGCGGTAAGAGCTGCCATAGACTTCGGCTTTTCTTGACCGAGGTGTCGGGCGAGCCATTCGTCGGGGACGCTATGTTTAAAGGCCGCTAGGGCTTCGGCGTCCAAACAGTCGACAATTTTGTTCTTTTTGATTAAGAACTGAGTCCAGAGTTTGTGGGCTGACTCTCCAGGTTGCAGGACTATGTGACTAAGGTCATCAGCATCCGGTGGCCAGACATAAGTACCTTGGAAGTTGTCTCAAAAGGCATCCTCCAAATCTTCCTAGCTGCCAATAGAGTTCTCTGGGAGGCTATTTAACCAGTGTCGTGCTAGTCCCTTTAGTTTTAAGGGGAGGTATTTGATGGCGTGGAGATCATCACCGCGAGCCATGTGAATGTGGAGAAGGAAGTCTTCAATCCATACAGCGGGATCTGTCGTTCCATCGTATGCTTCAATGTTTATGGGTTTAAACCCTTCTGGAAACTGGTGCTGCATTACCTCATCGGTAAAGCACAAGGGGTGTGCGGCGCCTCTGTATCGGGCAACGTCTCGACGGAGTTCGGATGACATCCGTGTTCGGTTTGCAGCCCGAGTTTGGTTATGCTTATCACGCCAAGCTTTGTGGCTGTCGTCTCTTGTTGGAGTGCATCCCCTTGATTCATATATTGATCTAGTCTGGCCGGCTCTATTGTCCATGTCCTAACATAAGTCGTAGGTGTAGCTCGGAGCCGCTACCTCTTTGCCTCGACGGCGAGGTGGCGCGGGCTGGTGTTCGGCATAAGCAGCCGATCTATCTCGTCCACGTGGTGGTCGGTCTGGTTCGTCAGCATGATTATATCTTGACGGTATTGGCTCAAGGGCCTCGTCGTCAAATTGTGGTAGTAGCCGACGCTTCGAATAACTCTTCGTTGGGCGCTCGAGGCCGTATTCTTCGGCAGACAGGACCTTGGTCCATCTATTGTTGAGCGTGTCTTGTTCGGCTTGAAGCTGTTGTTGTTTCTTTTTAAGGCTCCTCGCAGTGGCGATTAGCTGTCGCTTGAAGCACTCTTGCTCGAGGGGTTCCTCTGGCACGATGAAATCTTCGTTGCCGAGGCTGACATCCTCCTCGAAGACCAGTAGATAGTTACTATCTTCCGAATCCTCATTCCCGACAGGTTCGTCGGGGTTGACTTGTCCCTCCTCCCATTCATCCTGCTCGGATGCAGGTTCGACGGGGTCTTCGGGGTGTTCGGCATCATCCGAAGTGTTATTGTCTCCGGTGCCGGTATTTCTCTCCTTTTCGCGACGTGATTTAGAGCGGCCACTAGTAAAAAAGACACATCCGTGACATTTTGGGCCGAACGAAAAAAAATTCTGTCATACATATGACACTTCTATGACGATAATTGTGACAAAACCCGGTATCATCATAGATGTGGTGGGCTCCTACTTCTATGACAAAAAATCATGACAGCAAATGGGATTTTCGTCTTGGGCGGGCCGGAGACGCAGCTGCATGACATTCTTTGGGCCGTCCCTGACGGAAAAAACCGTGGTAGAAGCGAGGGCAAGGAAAATTTCAGCGAGTTCCCGGTTACGGTGGGAGGTCGGGGCCGAGCGATGCGTGTTTCTCTCGTACACGTACGCGCGTGTGTGCGAGGTGTTGGCTCTAACTGAACCCGAGCGAGGTGTTGGGCTCTAACTGAACCCGAGTGATTGCATTGCAGGCTACGCGTTACTGAACCCAAGTGATCGATCGATGGCTGTTAACTGAACCCGATCGAGCGATTCCTTCGCTACTGCTGCTAATTGAAGCCGATCGATGCTGCCTCTGGGATGAAGAGTGAGCGTTGCGGGGGGTTTGGATGAACAGTGAGCGGTAGCGTTGCCTCTGGATGAACAGGACCCCGTCGTGTGGTGGAGGGCTGGATGAATAGTAGACGGTGGAGGGGTGCCCGTGGAGGGGTGGTTGAACAGGACCCCGTGGTGTGGAGGGCTGGATGAACAGTAGACGGTGGAGGGGTGCCCATGGAGGGGTGGTTGAACAGGACCCCGTGGTGTGGAGGGCTGGATGAACAGTAGATGGTGGAGGGGTGGTTGAACAGTAGCCGGTGGAGTAGCGCGCGGTGGAGGCTGGATGAACAGAAGCCCGTGGAGGCTGGAGGAGGTCAACGGTAGCCCGTGGAGGCTGGAGGAGGTCGACGGTGGAGATGAACAGTATCCCGTGGAGTCCCGTTTTGCGGTACGCCACACCCCTCCCGATGAACAGGACCCCCGTTTTGACCGTAGGAGGTCCGTTTCGTCCGTTTTGCGGTACGCCACACCCCTCCTGATCAACAGGACCCCCGTTTCGACCGTAGGAGGTCCGTTTCGTCCGTTTTGCGGTACGCCACACCCCTCCCGATCAACAGGACCCCCGTTTCGACCGTAGGAGGTCCATTTCATCCGTTTTGCGGTACGCGAGACCCCTCCCGATGAACAAGATCCCGTTTCGAACATGGCCGGTCGAACACAAGGCCGTTTCCTTCGTTGTGCGGTACGCCAGGCCTCGTTTCCATCGCCTGTTCCGTCCAAGCCCTCCCGATGAACACGACCACACATTCCGTTCCGACCCAGCCGGTTGGCTCCCACACGTTCTGTTGCCTCCCGATGAACACGACGCATTCCGTTGCCTCCCCATGAACACGACGCATTCCGTTGCCTCCCCATGAACACGACGACGATGCTATTGCTCCGTTTCGACCCAAGCATGTACACGAGCCCTGGCCATATGTATGCGCGAGTAGGCGTTCGAGACCCCGCCCGTATGTACACATACGTGGTCGTATTTTCTTTCTTGCACCCTGGCCGCTGTACGTACGTGTACATGCTATGTGCGCGCCTCTACTACGACACGTACGCGCCTCTACTAGGACACCTGCGCGCCTCTACATCCACCAGTATATATGTACGTACACGTTCGCGACCAGAATGACAATGCTACATACGCTTCGACCAGGTGGGTCCCGACTGTCAGGCACATCCTTGCCTGCGAAGATGTAGCTGGTGGGTCCCAGCAGTCAGGGGGGGCGAATCGTTTTTTTTGCCCGGACGCACTTCCTTGCGTGCGAAGGTGTAGCTGGTGGGTCCCAGCAGTCAGGGGGGAAACGTTTTTTTCGTGAAATACGGTGGCCCGTCCGGTGGGTCCCCGCTGTCAGGTGGAGGAATAATTATTTTGCGCGTAATAAGGAGGCACTTCCTTGCTGCAGCCGTGGACCCAGCTGTCAGGGTCTCCACGCACAGTACTCTTCCGATGGAAGTCGGTCGTTGACCACATTGACCATGCTGCGCCGAGAGCACCACGGCGGTGGACGACGGCGAGGCCTAGGAAGGGGACGACACGGAGGCAGGGAAGACTCGGCGGTTGTTTCCCACGCGGAGGGGAGTATGACTGTACGAGGGTTTACTGGTTCGTCTGCCGTCGCCGGAGAATAACAGCAGGTGTGGGTGAGTAGAGGGATGGCTAGGCCAGCGATGGGAGTACGGTGGGGCGGTGAGGCCTGTGCGGCAGCACAGCCGGCCGCGGGGAGGAGGGAGCAGGCAGTCTCACCGGCGCTTGTTTGAGCGGCTAGAGCAGGAAGAGCAGAGATTGAAGAAGCACGACGGTCGTTGGATGGACATCCAACAGTCAGTGCTTGTGTGTCAACCTTTTTTAGGAAAGCCTCAAATCTGTGGAAAACAGCATACAACCCATCTGCCATTTTTCTAATAATTTACAGCCCATTTTCTAATTCTTAAGGGTTTTTTTGGAGCCCATATTCTTTTTGTAGCATTACAGCCCATATTGTGGCCACGGTTAAAAAATTATACGAAATTTTGCACATTTCGGTGCGGTCCGAACTGTTTTTAATCCCGAAATTTCAACTCACATTCAAACTGATTTTAAAAATAAGTGTATATCAATATAAAATCCAAAAAATTCTCCACGCATAAAAATTAATGTAATTTAAAATCTTGAAATGAATAAAATATATTTGAAACTAATTGTCGGTTTGATGTGTTTTAAAAATGTACATCCCATTTCTCATTACTGATGGGCCATTTTCTCAGCCAGCCGAATGAAAGCTCTCCTCGTCTTGAAAGATTTGCAGCCCAACAGGCCTGAAAAAGCGACTTACTTGGCAAATCACAAAAAAACTGGGTTGTGGCCGTGGACCCAGCTGTCAGCCTCCCCATGTACAGTACTCTTCCGATGGAAGTCGTTCCTTGACCACGTTGACCACGCCGCGCGGAGAGCACCACGGCGGTGGACGACGGCGAGGCCTAGGAAGGGGACGACGCGGAGCCGGGGAAGACGCGGCAGTGGAAGCCCGCGCGGAGAGGAGTACGAGGGTTCACTGGTTCGGCAGCGGTGTGAGGCTGCCGTCGTCGCAGAATAACAGGGGGTGTGGGTGAGTGGAGGGATGGCCTGGCCAGTGGTGGGAGTAGTATGGGGGCGGTGAGGCCTCCGCGGCAGCACAGCCGGCCACGGGAGGCAGGAGCAGGCGGCACGACCGGCGCTGCTTTGGGCGGCTGGACCAAGAAGACCAGAGGTTGAAGAAGCACTACGGCCGTTGGATGGACATCGTACGGTCACTGAAGCTAGAATCGTTTATATTGACTAAGTTGACAAAGCCCTTGGTACGCTCCAACTTAGTAGGCCCACAGGTCAGCCTCCGAAACGGTGCGCCCCAGATGTCAGGGGGAGGAATCATTTTTTGGGCGGCTGAAGCTAAGAATATCCGAGATTGAAGGAGAAGCACGACATCCGTTGGATAGACATCCAACGGCCACTGCTGCTAGAACCGTGTGTTGACTATACTAAGTTGACAAAGCCTTGCATACGCGTCAACTTATTTTTTTTTAGGGGACGCGTCACTTAGTAGGCCCACAAATGTGTGGCAGAGAACTTATAGCCCATTTGCGTTTTGTAAGAATGTACAGCCCATTTTTGAATTCTAATGGAATTTACAACAGCCCATTTACAGTTTGTTAAAAGTACAGCCCATTTTCTAGCTAGGACAACGACTAATAATTTCAACCAACCGTTGAAGACAGAATTCAATAAAATTTCCCACATTTTGATGGGATCCAAAATATTTTTATCCCGAAATTTCTAATCAGATTAAATATAAATTTGTATTACGTAAAAATCCAATGAAACATTGCGCGCGCAACAATGAAAATTTAAGATTTTCAAAATCCATAAATAATATTTTATAAACTAATTTCGTGTTTGGTGCATTTTTTTATAGTTACTGCCCAGTTTTTATAATTACATCCCATTTATTATTTTTTAAAGCCCATTTTCCTCTTAAGCCTAATGCATCCCTCCTAGGAAAGATTTGCAGCCCAGCGGGGCGGAGAATAACAAGTTGACCTTGCCTGGGTATTCCTCAAAAAGACGTATAGCTGGGCTAGCCATTTTCATCTTGAAAAAATTAGTATCTGGGCTGGATATCTAGCCTGGGCTAGACGGGCCACAGCCCGCCCAGTTAATACCCTGCTCTCCTCTGAACAACAACGAAATCATCGCCAAGAAAAACTCTACAGTGCTCAGGCCTCAAAACCACAAATACTGCTAGAGCTGCTTGGTCCCAGCTGTCGGCCGCACCTTGTGCAATTCTCTCGTTTATATTGACTACATAGGTTGACAACGGTGTGGGACCGTGATGTCAGGAAACTAGGAGAAAGCAAAAAAATAATATAGTTGTACATAATAAGGAGGCACTTGCGTACGTACGGCTATGGCCCTAGTGGGTCCCTAGTGTCAACCAGTCAAAATAAAGTCATCTCCTGAATCCTCATGTTCGTTGACGATGTTAACAATGCGGCGCCACGGCGAGCGCAACAACTCGAAGGACAACGGAGAGGGCCTCGCGGGCCCTACGGATGGTCTGATATAGCGTCCGCTGCTCATTCAGGAAGCCAGGATCATCGGACACCTATGAGCACCTTCGAGAAACTGAGACGGCATGAAACGGTAAGGCCGCGCTTGGGAGCTCTGGTTTAATTCAAACCTGTATTAACATACAAGTGTAATTTACTCGTCATAGGAAACAACGCGTAAAATACAGGCGTAATGAAACCGAGGGCCTGAGGTCTGTAAGTAAAACCGGCGGGTTACGCGTGTAATTTGAGAGACCAGTGTATATTTTACGAGCACTGCTATATGGACGACATTACCAGACGATACATGCACGACGTGCGTATCATGCCATCCATGGGCAAGGCTGAAACAGCAGCTAACGGCTCAATCGTCTGAGTGTCGTTCAACGTTTTTATCGTGTGGGAAGTACTTCCGATATTTTACTAGTCGAAATCAACCAGCCAAGCGCCTTCACCTGAGACCATCTGCTTTAATTTACAAGCGTCAGTTTTACAAGCGGTTTTGGTTGGAAAACGACGATCCAATCGCGGCCTAATATCATGAGTTGGTCGGAAGATCATATGGTTTCATGTCTAACCTACCCAACTTGTCGTATAGGCTATGAATGAAACATCAGACGATGAACTTCTTAAGCACGGAAACAACAAAAGAGGATGATCTTCTTAAAAAGCAAATCACTGGCATTAGATCGACATGCAAAACAATACGAAGCATTATTCTCAGGAGGCACGGTGAACAGCTCGTGATGCCGCATGCCACAACATTCCAAGCTCAACTTTGCAATCAAACACAAGACCTGGCATTACATAGACAATATTCAGAACAAACTCTTAACACAGGAATATCTCAGCAGAGTAACTATTTACTTCTAAACTGAACACAGGAATAGGAAAAAACACTCGACGCTGCTCACAGCAAGGGCGTCCCACTCAAAAATATCAAATGCATGTCTTCTGGCTAACATCAATGAGCAAATTTTGACAAGGTTTTCCAATTCCAATATATTAAACTAACGTCTTCTTGCTAACATCAATGATTAAACTTTGACAAGCTTTTCCCATTCAAAATATGTAATGCCTATGATCGTGGAGTCCTGTCGTAGCTTCTTGTACTTGTTTGGGCACTCTTTGCCCAGGGCACTCCACGTGTTGTTAAATTGCCAATGGTCTCTGCAGACTAGTCATGTCACCGGTGTCTAATAATACTCTGTAAAGCTTCTCGGTCATTCCTTCTGTAATGTAGCGCAAACAGGGACTGCTTCTTTCTGCAAAGTGGAACGACCAACTGAACCCAGTAATGCAGCAGTTTGCCTGGGACACATTGGCTCCTTTTGTGCAGTTCAACTAAAATCGAAGTCGGAATAAAACGAGCTTTAATTTTGATATCCCTGTAAGCAACAATAAGTATAAGGGAAACAATTACTGAGAAATAACGGTTGATGACTTGTACTCCCAGAAGAAAACCATCTACTGATCTACTTTATCTTAATGGGAAACAAAGCAGGAGAGTAGCAATTCTCCATCAGTGTGATTCATTCATATTGACTGAGACATTATCTTAACAATGCCTTGTTTCAACATGTATAAAGAACGACAAAGCAGAAAAGTACCATTCCTAAAACGATGCAACTGATTCATTTTAACAGAGACATTATCTTAACAATACATTGGTTAAACATGTAGAAAGAACTACAAAGCAGGATAGTACCATTCGTAACAAGTGTTGCAGTTTTGAACTAAGATTCAGTAGTTAATTAATTTTGAGAGTGGCATTGCTTAATTTTACCAGCATCATTAGATTAACGAAAAGCATAAACAGTTCCAGGGGAGAGTGGGCGCACCAACAGTATGTGCTTCCATCTACTTATAAAGGGGGTGATGCATAATTTGTTGTAACAAAGCAACAAGCATCATGTCTGGGTTGGTCCCATTTTTGTTCACTACTTAATGGGAAAAGACAGCAATACAATAGCTTCAATTCAACATTTATTTAAAACAGTACCAATACAAGTAGCACAACATCTCAAAGCACACTGCACAATCATGTGGATGAAGGCTTGTACTGACCTTTCATGACATGGACAAAGATAAAATACGAATCTCGATCTCCTTTTGTGCAGTTCCACCAAAATTAAGCAAAGTCACCAGTGTGACATTCAAGTTGAACTGCACAAAACACTCTTAAAACATAAGTGTTTCGAGTAGCGAAGCAAAATGTCGCAATAGCAACAAGTTGAATCGATAGCCCTGTTTTAACAGAGGCAAAAAAGGAAACAATTACTTGCCGATAAAGGAGGATGAAACAAACGGTGACAGAAAGAAGCATCTAACTTATCTTGGATGGAAAACAAAATAGGACAGTAACATTTCTAAAACGGTTGCATTGATTCATATTAACAGAGACATTCTCTTGAAACAACATTCGTTAAAAAATGTAATTTACTTTTAACAGTGGCATTGCTTCAATTTTCCGGCGGCATTCTTAGATTAACAATAGCAAAATAGCTGTATGGGACATGCCAGCACCATGTGCATCCACACGTATAAATGGGTGATGCGGAGTATGTAGCCAAGCAGCATATATGCGCTGGTCCCATATTTGTTCTCTTTGAACCTTCTTCCTATGTGAGGGCAGCAAATCTAGTCCTGCACAAACTACCCGACCCCCCAGTTTCTTTCCCTTTTCAACAAAGAGATCGGTTCCTTACAGATGTGTGTACTGGGTTACCCCTTTTTCCCTTTTCGACCTACAAAGCGGCTGGATAGCCAGTCTATACTACTTTCCGCCCCTCCTTTCCTCATTGAACCACGTCCTAGATTCTTGCTCCAGCCCACCGCACCCTTCTTTCCTCTTTGAACCAAGAGCTAGATTCGACTACAGATCGAAAAATATACACATGCAGCTAGAGCAACGACGGTTTCAAAGAAACTTATACCTTAGGGTCGTCGGAATGTGGCAAGGCGTTCGGCGGGAGGCCGGATCTGCCCACACTACGTACGGCAGCGAGGAAGAAGGGGTCGGTGGCCCTCCCGCACAGGCGCTGGATGAAAGAGAACAGCGCAGCCGGCAGTGGATTGCCTCCCTCGCCGAAGGCGATAGAGTGAACGCTGCACCTCCTCCCCTTCTCGGTGCGACGGGATACAGACGCCTCCTTCACCAGCTGTGAGGGGGAGAGAGAGACAAGAGGCCAACACAGTCTTGTTTAGATCTGGTGAAGATAGGGTGAGAGACTGTGAATATAGCAAAACCTAGCAAATGAACGCTGAGCCTCCAGTGTGTAACATATATGTAGTGCGGCGAGCGTGTGGAGAGTGCAAACCCTAGCGAACAAGCGCTGAGGCTCCCGCTTATATATATACTACTGTAGTACGGACTAAGCTCCGGTGCCTTCATTGCACCTGCTTTTGGCTGTATGACAGGTGAGCCAGCCACATTTGGGCCCACCTGTCATAAATCCAACGGCAGGTGCACTAAGTCAATGAAGCTGCGTCCATATAGTACTCTCGTGTATACAACTAATATATAGTGGAGTGGTTTTCTTATTCTCTCCATAACAATCGTTTTAAATTGTGTAAGTACGAAACGAAACTCTTTATTTAATGTACAGTGAAGAAAACTAGTACTACTTTCGATGAACTAACGATCCACGCCCACGCGTCCTGGTCGCACTTCCTGTCCTTCACGTGTGGTACACTACCCTCCCATAAGTGAACAACCACACATGCGCCAAATTATCGGAAACGTGTGAGAGTGTGTACAAATAAAGAATTTTAATTTCAATTACCGGAAAGGTTTGAGAGTATTACAAAGTTTGACTTCAGCCAAATCTAATATGCGGAGTAAATAAAAATGGAGGGATACTACGTCCATCCGGGTTTTTAGTCCACACCATTTTTTAAATCAAAGTTAATAGCTGGACAAATAAAATTACAGGGGAGCTGGAGACAAAGTTGTGAGAAGGCTTAGAAATCAATACAAAACTTATGCTCTTAGTACCAACGTCGATCCTTCTTCGAGGAAACATTTGGTTCATAGCCAATTGTGTGATAAAATTGCAACAACGTGAAAGACGACTGCGTCTCCAACGCAACCAAGGTGAACTGACGAAGGATATCATCTTTGTGCGTAACAAGCAAAGAGCACTGATGGAAGACAGCTTGTTTTTCATTGAAAATCGATCAGCTTCACCAGCCGACGCAACCATGAGGCGCAACCATGAGCATCGATAGGTCATCGTGGTGATGCATCATCCATTTGGCATCAAGTTTGGGTGAGGCACCTATGAAGTTCGACAAATCCTCACTGTGGTCTATTTCTTCTCAGTAATCAAGCTCGAGGAAGGAAGAACCACGTGGCAGAGGACAGTGAGGCGGAACAACAATGGCCATCCAATTTTGTGCAGTTCCACTAAAATTGAGGAAGACATGCCCGGGTATGGAGACACGCATCGTTGTTTCCAAAAATATAAAAAAGGGTTAGCAAGGACATCTCAATTGTCAATAAGAATTAATGAAAAGTACACCAACAAACAGAAGCATCATAATTATCTTGATGGGAACTAAACCAGGATACCCGAGAAAAAAAGCATTTCTTCATTTAACCAGTGATAGTACTACAACCATATGGACAATGACCGCACAACCACCATGTACTTTTTGTCGAAACAACATGTATACCTCCACCGAGGCATAAATCAGGACAACTTTTCGAGTGGCATTTCCTCTATAATAGTACTAGTAGGTGATGTTGGACCAGCCGATGAACCCTAGCTACTATGCATGGGGATCTGGGGAGTAGTCGCATAGAAGAAAACCCGCACACAGCAACCTGGGGAGCTGGACCAGTACAAGAAGTTATACCTCAGGTGGGCGAGATGTCGTTTAGGCGGGCGGGCGGGATCTGCCCACACAACGGCAGCGAACAAGGGCGCGGAGGATCTTCGTTCGCGGCAGCGCCGGCTCCGAGAGGATGGTACGCATCGGCTTCCTCCATCGCCGACGGCGACAACGTCAACACTGCACCTCCTCACCTCCCGCAGCGGACGGGATTCGGCCGGATCTGTGACCACCGGTGAGGAGAGAGATAGAGTGGACACTGTCATCTTGTTTTGATATGGAGAGGGAGAGAGAGCGAGACGCGAGAAACTCTATCAAACAAGAGGCTATAATGGAGTAAAAAAATCTCTCCATAGTAGTGGTTTTAAACAGAATACGCGCGTTCCCGGAAAAAAGAAACGAAAACTGGCGGACAATTTTCTTTCCTAGTTTTTTGTTTCTTGTTGCTACATTATATACTTGTGGGAGCTTAGATGTGATATCCTTAAATAACATCTAGATGTGAATTAGACAAACTAATTTTCTAACGTACCAAGAAAGAAAACTCGATCAAAAACACGCCCCCGCTTCCAGGTCGCGAGAGTCGTCGCGCACACACACATAGACATAGACATGCATATCCGTGTTTATGTAAAATTCCATTTCCATCTCCATCTCCAATCATATTTGTCCAACTGGCACATTATTTACGTTGTTAATTATATACGCAGTAATATTAACGTACAACATCTCTTGTTTGCGCACGTCCGGACCGCTGCCACGGCCAGTCCTGACCAACCCAAAACCTCTTCATCACCCGCGCGCGCTTCCCGCCCGAAACGGTCAGTGCCGCATTCATGCCCGGCCAGAGTGGACGCGACCTCGCACTGGCGCCGGCAATGAAGCGGTGCGCCGGCCGAGAGAGCGTCGCCCGCGCCGCTTCCGGGTGCACACAGCTGCTCCGCGTTCAAAGGTCGCAATAGTCGGCTACAACATGCATGTAAAAAGTTCTTGGGAGTCCGTGCTATAGCTAGCTGTCCTCCCCCAACTCGTCAATCTCTTCCAGTAGTGCTAGTACTCCATGGCGCGATCCATCGACAAGCAGGCGGGAAAGTTATTGATATGGTGAGTGGCATGCCGAGCGACCGTGTGGGGTCGAGCCGTGGAGGAGGGTGAGACACGAACACGACAGATGTGATTTAAACGTTGGTTTTTCTCGATGGCGCGATCCAACGAAATGAAACGTTGGTTTCTCTCCGTTTCCATTTTTTTCTCCGGAAAAACGGAAACTTTCCACTCCATTTTCATTCCTATTCCAAGGTTGCCCCGTTACAACATTCAATCAAATACAAAGGAAAACTAACACGCATGCTGATGCATCTCAATGATTCACAGATCATAGCCAATATTTACTTCACAACTAAAGAAAAAAGTTGTGAGAGCGTGTACGAAAGAAAAACTACTGATGGGGTCACTACGACTTAAACCCTAAACCCTAAACATGATTTAATTTCCTGGCCAGGTAGAACCTATCGAAGGAAAGATGGCTGGCATCCTTGGATCATACGATGCTTTTGTGCAGTTCCACTAAAATCGACCTGAGCATCCCTGATGGCAAAGATATTGAAGAAGTGTGATTAGAATAATAGTACTGGTGTAACATCCCAAATTTTCAATTTGGAATGTTATACATAGATCAGCATTGCATATCATGTTTTGTTGCATTTTTGACAAATCCTCGATAAATCCTAAGCAACTCAAGGACCCTCGGAGAGAGTTGGGGATTTTCTCGAATTTTCATATTTGATTTTCATCAAATAATAAGACGAGGATTTTATTTTAATTATTTTCTCTCCGGAAAAATATTTCAATTTTAAAAATAAACGAGAGGAGAAAATATGACTTCTTCAAAACAATTGAAATACTGGAGGAAAAATATTAAAATCATTTATTGGATTTATTTGGATTTTATTTGCAATTTTTATTGCATTAAAAATATTGCATGTTTTCAAAATATTTATTTTGGTTTAAAAAAATGTTCACCCTATTCTAGATTTTCTAACTAGACGGGGAAAATTTATTTTATATTTTTCTGATTTTTATTTATTTTTCTACGAAATTTGTTTCCGTGGAACTTATTTTAAAAAAAATCCGCCCGCGCGCCGACTGGGCCAAAGGCCCAGCCGACGGCCCAGCCCCGCCGCCCGTCGTCTCCGTCGTCCCGGAGACGGGATCGCCGCCGAGTCCCGGCCGGCTACGCCGCCGCCCGGTGCCCCCTTTCCCAAGCCGCCGCACCCCCCTCCTATATATATAGCGCCCCCCCTCTCTTTCCTCACCACCGCCGTCGCCGGAGCCGCACCCGCCGCCGCCCGCAACACGCCCCGCCGCCGCCGCCGTAGCCTCGCCGCGCCGCCGCCGCGTTCGCCCGCCGGAGCCGCCGCCCCTCGCCGCCGCACCTCCCCCCCCCCGAGCCCCGCACCCCGTCGCCGAGCCCGGAGCCCGCCGGAGCTTCGCCGGAGCCCGTCCCCGTGGTACTGTCGCCGCCCGTTCTTTGCCGATTTTCGTTTTAACTTTGTTTTTTTAAAAAAAAACCCTAGATCGGTTTTTTTCGGTTTTATTATTTTGCGAGCGTTCACCGAACCGTTCGTTTTAACGAACGCGTTCGTCGGTTTTTCTCTGTTAACGAACGTCCGTTATTTAACCGTTCGTCCATTTTTCTTTTTCGTCGGATTTTCTCGTTATTTTCTCAGATTCGATTTCTGATCGAATCTTCGATTCTGTTTAACTTCTCGCTCGTTTATCGGAATCAGGCGATTCAAGCGCCTAGAGTTTCGTCTCGAAATTCTCTTTCCGTTTGACCTACTCAAACAAGTTTTTGCTACAGTAAAATTTGACCTAGATCTAGATTAGCAAACGAAGTTTCTTTCTTTCGCCGTTTGACTTTCGTTGCTTCTTTCGAGTTGATTCTTTTTGCAAACCGGAGTTCTTAAGTTGAACTTTCTGGTTGGATATTCATTCGAGTTTTACCTGTGCATTAGATGAGTACTGATTGTATGCTTGTTTGTTTGCGATAGAGTACCCGGAGTGTGCCGCTTGTTACTTCGAATCGCTAGGTTTTGCGGATCATCAGCAAGGCAAGTAACACTTTGATCATATTCCATTCATACCCAGTTTTATTGCATTAGATCTGTTTTCCCCAAACACTTGCATGATTAGGATCTAATTAAATTGTGGGAACTGGGAAGTAGTTGAGGTAGTACCTATTACCTGTTTTACTTTATTAAACCCTTGGGAGTTACTTCTACGTTGCTTTTAATATTGCCATGCTATGCTCGTAGACGTGGATTGGGTTTGAGAGATATTCATGACAGATGTGAGATGTTTAATAATGGTTCAACTTAAGGTGGCAACTAAAACTCACATCTGGGTGGATTGAGGCACCTGGAGAACCCAGTGTTGTCTGTATGTATAAGGTCCGCCACCCAGGCTCAAAGGGATCATAAGATTATTCATGCTAGAAACTTCCGTGTGCAGCCACAAGCTATTATGGGCTCTAGCATAGCTGAGTAGGTTACAGGATCTCTTGAAGAGGTGGACTAGCAGATGTAGGGGAAAGTAGGTGTACCGGTCCATCCAGAGTAAAGAGTGATTGTTTCTGAAAGACTGTGTCTCGGTCATCTGTTTCTCAAACATCATGCAGTGCGAGAATCAAGCGGAGGCGATCGAGTCTTGAGGGGAAAAGTGCGCAAACCTCTGCAGAGTGTACAAACTGATCATGATTAGCCGTGTCCCCGGTTATGGACAACTTGAGTATCTAGTACCTGGATTATCATTTGAATCTCATCACCGTGATACTTATAATTAATTTTGTTGGGGTAATGATGATACTTAATTGGGATTGAGTTGGAGGTACCTTCTCAATGTTTCAACCACCATGATAGTTAAATAAAATTTATTCCTTTTGAAGTAGGATAAAATTGGCTTTTCGCAAAACTGTAACCATAGAGCTTTCCACCAGCCATATATGCATATAGTATAGCATTATCATTGTTCATGGTTCTCTATGTGTTACTTTGCCAGCATATTCTATGTGCTGACCCGTTTTCGGGCTGCAACGTTTCATGTTGCAGACTTTTCAGACGACGAGTAAGGTGCCTTAGGTCGTGGTCTTATACTCAGTGATGCCGCTGGAGTTGATGGACTCACTTATCTTCCAAGTCTTCCGCTGTTATCGTTGTTAGATGGCCTTAAGCCATGTTTATCATACTTAATCTCTTCGGAGATATTCGATGTAATAAGTGTGTGATTGCTACTCTGTTATAAATCCTCCATTTGTACTGTGCGTGTCAGCATTACTGATCCAGGGATGACACTGGTGCACAGCAGCACAGGCCATTTGAGGTCTGGTCGCTACAACTGGCACTAGTTCATGAGACATAAACTCATCACAAGTAGAAGCTGGTAGAAGTAGAGAAATATTGACATGGAGATGGAGCTACGGCAGTGGAGCAAGCCGGCTCCAAAAGGAAGAAAGACTACCTGGGACGTCGGGCTGTAGCTAGAAGGGCGGTTGGGACGCGGCATCGGCCCATACCGCGGCGACCCCCAATTGGGACGCACTACTATAGTCGAACAGCCAAGCGCAAAGTTTACTAGTACTACTACTATAGTCTATAAAGGTACGTACTATACTAGTACTAGGAACCGGATGGAGGAGCGTCTGCACTCTTATTATAATTTTAAAATGTGATAAAGCAATCTTCAACACATTTGGTTCTCTTCGAGGGTTCTCGCATGTGATAATGGAAGTTGATTGCATGGAACACTCGCCACAATTCTCACTTAATTCTGGCTCATATCCTGTTACAAATAGTAGCGCTCGGTAATATTTCCTCTTTTTTTGTTATTCAGCATGTAAACAGGTCAGCAAACCTTGCGGCGCATCTTCGTGCGAACCGTGCTTGCTGCACTTTGAATGTGGCCGAGAGCTGGCTTGATGAAACACCTCGCTTCCTACTTCTTTTTTTGCGGGGTACCTTGCTTCCTAGTGACCAGTGTCTTGGCTGATCGTCCTAAGACTGCTTATATATGAATAAAGCTCTCTCATTTACCCGCAAAAAAATTAAGCCGTATTAACCGGAAAGGAGGGAGTATGGACTAGCACTACTTTTTGGTGTGTCCCATCAACTCGCAGAACGAGGAGAAGCTTGCAGGACAAGGTGAAGCTCGCTTACGCCTTTTGACTAATGCAACCTACCCTCGGTGGACATGCATCAGTCCATTCGGTGTCAGATTGTCAGAGGCATACACTGTAGTACCCAACATGCGGAGTACCATCATTTTTCGACTTCATGAAGAGGCGAAGAGCCAAGCGCAGTAGTACGAGTAGTACTACTACTAGAACCGCATGGTGGAGCGTCTGTACTCTTATTTTTTTATCTCTGATAAAGTACACGTTTATTCCGGAGAAGGGCGGAAAACGGCAGCCCAACATGTAATGAATGATATTGATCAACCAACCATGCTCGAATATATCTTGGCCTCCGTGCGAGCCCGTCTGTGTGTTCTTGCTCCTTGTCTCTCTCAAGGAACGGCGGGTTGGCTCTTTGCCGTCAATTGAGATCGGTTTGCTCACACTCATGTCCCACATGTCAGTGATATGCCAAGAGGAGGTGCGTTGACCTACTGGCCATACGCGTACTTGGTTTTGCACCTTCATACTACTCCTCCCTCCGTCACAGTTTACAGGGCGCGCTTCATTATGATGCATTTCTCTCAATGCATTTCCACCACCAGAGAGACTTTAGACGCGTTTGGTTTAATGCTCAATTAATTAGGGCATGGTAACCGCAATCAAGTCCACAATTTTCTCTCCATGTACTGTACTACTACGGAGTGGAGTAAGTGCATGCATGTGTGTACCCAGGGTGGAAGCACTGCATGCATGTGTGTACGCATTATTCCCTCTAGTAATAGACGCCGTGCTATAACTACCAATGCTATTTTTCAGGCCGATCGCTAGTCGCCTTGGCCCACAGATTTTCTTTTTCTTTTTTCTGAAGCGCGTTGTATAAACAGTGACGGATGGAGTAGTATGAGCGGATTCAAAGAAGAGCGTATTGATGGTTGCTTCTTCAGAGCAACTTACAGTGGGAAAGGTGGGGCTTATGATTTCACTGCTCATTACTCACTATTAATGCGGCGCAACGACCGGGCTGAGTCTCCCATGCGGTGGTGCACTACCCCCTCGGTTCTTAAATATACTCCAGAGTATTTTTCTTTCTAGAGATTTCAACGAGTGACTACTCAAATATTTGTCTTTTTAGAGATTTCAAATGGACTGGCACATACGGATGTATATAGACATATTTTAGAGTGTAGATTCACTCATTTTGCTCCGTATGTAGTCACTTGTTGAAATCTCTAGGAAGACGAATAGAATATTTAGGAATGGAGGGAGTACACATACGAAGCAAAATGAGTGAATCTACACTCTAAAATATGCCCGTTTAAAATTTTAAAAAGACAAATATTTAGGAACGAAGGAGTATAATTTTGTGCATGGCACATGGACCCGGATGATGAAGAGGCTTCTGGCAATGCTATCAAGCTTCCATCATTTGTTTACATAATTGACGTACTATACAAATAATTTTCCAGCGACATGAAATTGTGCAATGGTGTGAGCTTTCAGCTTTTGTTTCGCGTGTCTTGCCATCAATGCTCTTTCGAAAACAATAAAAAACTAACTTCCTTGCTAATGCATATCAATTATTAGCAGATCAGAGCTAATAATTACATCACAACTGAAGACAGAGTTGTGAGAAGGTGTTAAATTAAAATTGATCCATGCTTTCATTGGCAGCAACGTCCCCCCAGCTCTGTCTAAATCAACAAGGCATGTTGGGAAAAAAGTAGCTGTCTGGAGCATGCAACGTTCCGATCATTTTGTGCAGTTCCACTAAAATAGAGGTGAGTGTCCCTGTTCCAAAGATATTAAGTGTGATTACGATAACAGAGGACTGCTGATGAAACAATAAACACACAAATAGAAGCCGGTTACCTTTGCAGTCTCTCTTAAGACTAACTAGTTG
The DNA here is from genome assembly GCF_018294505.1 of Triticum aestivum. Lineage (NCBI taxonomy): Eukaryota > Viridiplantae > Streptophyta > Magnoliopsida > Poales > Poaceae > Triticum > Triticum aestivum. Next base: position 138,375,048 of record NC_057808.1, read on the forward strand.
GAGAAGATTAGGCTCGGAGTTGGATGAGGAGGATAGAGCAAAACCAATCTCCCTTTGTGCAGTCACACTGAAATGTACGGACGTTACCCGTGTGACATTTTAGTACAACTGCACAAAACACTCTTAAGAAAAAAGTGATTTGTGCAGTTCACCAAAAGGTCGCAATAGCAACGAGTAGAAAGGAAACAATTACTGGCCAATAACAGTTGATGACACATGCGACGACAAAGAAGAAGCATATTCCTTGTCCTAAGGGAAGATAACAACATGGTTGTGTTTGTCTAAAACGGTGTGAGGAAGAGAATGCAATATGGAAAGTACGCCGGATGAGCTACGTTTTGGGCGAAGAACTATGGAAGATCCACATGCAGCGACGTGGGAAGACGGGCAGTGGAGCAAGGCCGGAGGGGATACCTGGAGGTCATCGGGATGTAACTAGGTGAGCGGCGGCGGGCGGAATCTGCGAGCAGGTGGCATAGGCCCTGCCGCACCGGAGCTTGGTCAGAGAGAACGGCGTGTACCGCAGATCGGGACGTGCTACCTCGGCGCCGTCAAACGGAGAAACGATGCACTTCCTCCCTTTCCCCCGGCGGACGGGATGCGGCCGGATCAGTGACCAACGGTGAGAGAGAGAGAGGCCACCGCACTCCCTTTCCCCCGCGGACGGGATGCGGCCGGATCAGTGACCAACGGTGAGAGAGAGAGAGGCCACCGCAGCCTTGTGTGAGATACTCTGAAGAGCGACAAACTAGGCAGGCAGGCTCCATTGTATATAGTGAGCGGACTACCTTTTTCTCCATAAAAATCGTTTTATATTCTGTGTATGTGCCATTGAGCGCTATAACTTTATTTAAAAATAACGTGGCAATGCGTCAAGTCAAACTTTGTTTCGTGCACGCGTGATACACGACCTCCCTAGGTAAACAACCGCTATAGGCGTTCAAATTAGCACGTGGGCTGCCATTTCGTAAAGAAATGAGCTCCACCGTGTACCCGCGCGGGTGTGGCTGGGCACAAAGCGTGAGTGCGTGCACGGTGCACCTATTCTCTTCTTGTATACGTACACCACCTACGTGGGGTTGTGTGAGAGAGATACAAACCTAGAGAGATATAGTGCGTGGGTTCTTGAGAGTTTTTTTGGGGGGGCAATCAAAAAATGTAACATATGCAATGTGTGTGAAATAGAGTCCTAGATATAACATATATATGAAGGAAATATGCCCTAGAGGCAATAATAGAGTATTATATATTTCCTTATATCATGATAAATGTTTATTATTCATGCTAGAATTGTATTAATCGGGAACATAATACATGTGTGAATACATAGACAAACAGAGTGTCACTAGTATGCCTCTACTTGACTAGCTCGTTAATCAAAGATGGTTATGTTTCCTAGCCATAGACATGAGTTGTCATTTGATTAACGGGATCACCTCATTAGGAGAATGACGTGATTGACATGACCCATTCCGTTAGCTTAGCACCCGATCGTTTAGTATGTTGCTATTGCTTTCTTCATGACTTATACATGTTCCTATGACTATGAGATTATGCAACTCCCGTTTACCGGAGGAACACTTTGTGTGCTACCAAATGTCACAATGTAAATGGGTGATTATAAAGGTGCTCTACAGGTGTCTCCAAAGGTACTTGTTGGGTTGGCGTATTTCGAGATTAGGATTCTTCACTCCGATTGTCGGAGAGGTATCTCTGGGCCCACTCGGTAATGCACATCACTATAAGCCTTGCAAGCATTGTGACTAATGAGTTAGTTGCGGGATGATGTATTACGGAACGAGTAAAGAGACTTGCCGGTAACGAGATTGAACTAGGTATCGAGATACCGACGATCGAATCTCGGGCAAGTAACATACCGATGACAAAGGGAACAACATATGTTGTTATGCGGTTTGACCGATAAAGATCTTCGTAGAATATGTGGGAACCACTATGAGCATCCAGGTTCCGCTATTGGTTATTGACCGGAGAGGTGTCTCGGTCATGTCTACATAGTTCTCGAACCCGAAGGGTCCGCACGCTTAACGTTACGATGACAGTTATATTATGAGTTTATATGTTTTGATGTACCGAAGGTTGTTCGGAGTCCCGGATGTGATCACGGACATGACAAGGAGTCTCAAAATGGTCGAGACATAAAGATTGATATATTGGACGACTATATTCGGACACCGGAAGTGTTCCGGAGAAGTTTCGGATTAAACCGGAGTGCCGGAGGGTTACCGGAACCCCCCGGGGAAGTATTGGGCCTTAGTGGGCCTTGAGGGGAGAGAGAGGGCAGCAGCCAGGAGGTGGTGCGCCCCCTCCCAGGAGGAATCCTAGTTGGACTAAGAGAGGGGGGCGCAGCCCCCTTTCCCTCTCCCTCTCCCTCTCTTTCCTTCCCCCCTCTTTTCCTAGTTGGACTAGGAAAGGGGAGTCCTACTCCTACTAGGAGGAGGACTCCCCCCCTCTCCTTGGCGCGCCTAGGGCAGCCGGCCTCCCCCTTGCTCCTTTATATACGGGGGCAGGGGGGCACCTCTAAACACACTTGATATACGATATTTTAGCCGTGTGCGGTGCCCCCCTCCACCATATTACACCTTGATAATACCGTTGCAGAGCTTAGGTGAAGCCCTGCGTCAGTGGAACATCATCATCGTCACCACGCCGTCGTGCTGACGAAACTCTCCCTCAACACTCAGCTGGATCGGAGTTCGAGGGACATCATCGAGCTGAACGTGTGTAGAACTCGGAGGTGCCGTGCGATCGGTACTTGATCGGTCGGATCATGAAGACGTACGACTACATCAACCGCGTTGTGATAACGCTTCCGCTGTCGGTCTATGAGGGTACGTGGACAACACTCTCCCCTCTCATTTCTATGCATCACCATGATCTTGCGTGTGCGTAGGAAATTTTTTGAAATTACTACGTTCCCCAACAGTGGTATCAGAGCCTGGTTTTATGCGTTGATGCTATGCACGAGTAGAACACAAGTGAGTTGTGGGCGATATAAGTCATACGGCTTACCAGCATATCATACTTTGGTTCAGCGGTATTGTGAGATGAAGCGGCCCGGACCGACATTACGCGTACGCTTACGCGAGATTGGTTTCACCGTTCGGAGCACTCGTTGCTTAAAGGTGACTGGCGGGTGTCTGTCTCTCTCACTTTAGTTGAACCGAGTGTGGCTACGCCCGGTCCTTGCAAAGGTTAAAACAGCACCAACTTGACAAACTATCATTGTGGTTTTGATGCGTAGGTAAGAACGGTTCTTGCTAAGCCCGTAGCAGCCACGTAAAACATGCAACAACAAAGTAGAGGACGTCTAACTTGTTTTTGCAGGCCATGTTGTGATGTGATATGGTCAAGACATGATGTGATATAATTTGTTGTATGAGATGATCATGTTTTGTAACCGAGTTATCGGCAACTGGCAGGAGCCATATGGTTGTCGCTTTATTGTATGAAATGCAATCGCCATGTAATAGTTTTACTTTATCACTAAGCGGTAGCGATAGTCGTAAAAGCAATTAGTTGGCGAGACGACAACGATACTACGTTGGAGATCAAGATGTCGCGCCGGTGACGATGGTGATCATGACGGTGCTTCGGAGATGGAGATCACAAGCACGGTGCTTCGGAGATGGAGATCACAAGCACAAGATGATGATGGCCATATCATATCACTTATATTGATTGCACGTGATGTTAATCCTTTATGCATCTTATCTTGCTTTGATTGACGGTAGCATTATAAGATGATCTCTCGCTAAAATTTCAAGATAAAAGTGTTCTCCCTGAGTATGCACCGTTGCGAAAGTTCTTCGTGCTGAGACACCACGTGATGATCGGGTGTGATAGGCTCTACGTTCAAATACAACGGGTGCAAAACAGTTGCACATGCGGAATACTCAGGTTAAACTTGACGAGCCTAGCATATGCAGATATGGCCTCGGAACACGGAGACCGAAAGGTCGAGCGTGAATCATATAGTAGATATGATCAACATAGTGATGTTCACCACTGAAACTACTCCATCTCACGTGATGATCGGACATGGTTTAGTTGATTTGGATCACGTAATCACTTAGATGATTAGAGGGATATCTATCTAAGTGGGAGTTCTTAAGTAATATGATTAATTGAACTTAATTTTATCATGAACTTAGTACCTGATAGTATCTTGCTTGTCTATGTTAATTGTAGATAAATGGCCCGTGCTGTTGTTCCGTTGAATTTTAATGTGTTCCTTGAGAAAGCTAAGTTGAAAGATGATGGTAGCAATTACACGGACTGGGTCCGTAACTTGAGGATTATCCTCATTGCTGCACAGAAGAATTACGTCCTGGAAGCACCGCTAGGTGCCAGGCCTCCTGCAAGAGCAACGCCAGAACTTATGAACGTCTGGCAGAGCAAAGCTGATGACTACTCAATAGTTCAGTGTGTCATGCTTTACGGCTTAGAACCGGGTCTTCAACGACGTTTTGAACGTCATGGAGCATATGAGATGTTCCAGGAGTTGAAGTTAATATTTCAAGCAAATGCCCGGATTGAGAGATATGAAGTCTCCAATAAGTTCTATAGCTGCAATATGGAAGAGAATAGTTCTGTCAGTGAGCATCTACTCAGAATGTCTGGGTATAATAATCACTTGATTCAACTGGGAGTTCAACTTCCGGATGATTGCGTCATTGACAGAATTCTTCAATCACTGCCACCAAGCTACAAGAGTTTCGTGATGAACTATAACATGCAAGGGATGGATAAGACAATTCCCGAGCTCTTCGCAATGCTAAAGGCAGCGGAGGTAGAAATCAAAAAGGAGCATCAAGTGTTGATGGTCATTAAACCACTAGTTTCAAGAAAAAGGGCAAAGGGAAGAAGAAAGGGAACTTCAAGAAGAGCAGCAAGCAAGTTGCTGTTCAGGAGAAGAAATCCAAGTCTGGACCTAAGCCTGAAACTGAGTTCTTCTACTGTAAGCAGACTGGTCACTGGAAGCGGAACTGCCCCAAGTATTTGGCGGATAAGAAGGATGGCAAGGTTAACAAAGGTATATGTGATATACATGTTATTGATGTGTACCTTACTAATACTCGCAGTAGCACCTGGGTATTTGATACTGGTTCTGTTGCTAATATTTGCAACTCGAAACAGGGGCTACGGATTAAGCGAAGATTGGCTAAGGACGAGGTGACGATGCGCGTGGGAAATGGTTCCAAAGTCGATGTGATCGCCGTCGGCACGCTACCTCTACATCTACCTTCGGGATTAGTTTTAGACCTAAATAATTGTTATTTGGTGCCAGCATTGAGCATGAACATTATATCTGGATCTTGTTTAATGCGAGACGGTTATTCATTTAAATCAGAGAATAATGGTTGTTCTATTTATATGAATAATATCTTTTATGGTCTTGCACCCTTGAAGAGTGGTCTATTTTTAATGAATCTCGATAGTAGTGATACACATATTCATAATGTCGAAGCCAAAAGATGCAGAGTTGATAATGACAGTGCAACTTATTTGTGGCACTGCCGTTTGGGTCATATCTGTGTAAAGCGCATGAAGAAACTCCATACTGATGGAATTTTGGAATCACTTGATTTTGAATCACTTGGTACTTGCGAACCGTGCCTCATGGGCAAGATGACCAAAACACCGTTCTCCGGAACTATGGAGAGAGCAACAGATTTGTTGGAAATCATACATACAGATGTATGTGGTCCGATGAATATTGAGGCTCGTGGCGGATATCGTTATTTTCTCACCTTCACAGATGATTTGAGCAGATATGGGTATATCTACTTAATGAAACATAAGTCTGAAACATTTGAAAAGTTCAAAGAATTTCAGAGTGAAGTTGAAAATCATCGTAACAAGAAAATAAAATTCCTACGAGCTGATCGTGGAGGAGAATATTTGAGTTATGAGTTTGGCCTACATTTGAAACAATGCGGAATAGTTTCGCAACTCACGCCACCCGGAACACCACAGCGTAATGGTGTGTCCGAACGTCGTAATCGTACTTTATTAGATATGGTGCGATCTATGATGTCTCTTACTGATTTACCGCTATCGTTTTGGGGTTATGCTTTAGAGACGGCTGCATTCACTCTAAATAGGACACCATCGAAATCCGTTGAGACGACGCCTTATGAACTATGGTTTGGCAAGAAACCAAAGTTGTCGTATCTTAAAGTTTGGGGTTGCGATGCTTATGTGAAGATACTTCAACCTGATAAGCTCGAACCTAAATCAGAGAAATGTGTCTTCATAGGATACCCAAAGGAGACTGTTGGGTACACCTTCTATCACAGATCCGAAGGCAAGATATTCGTTGCTAAGAATGGATCCTTTCTAGACAAGGAGTTTCTCTCGAAAGATGTGAGTGGGAGGAAAGTAGAACTTGATGAGGTAACTGTACCTGCTCCCTTATTGGAAAGTAGATCATCCAAGAAATCAGTTTCTGCGACACCTACACCAATTAGTGAGGAAGTTAATGATAATGATCATGAAACTTCAGATCAAGTTATTACTGAACCTCGTAGGTCAACTAGATCAAGATCCGCACCAGAGTGGTACGGCAATCCTGTTCTGGAGGTCATGTTACTAGACCATGACGAACCTACGAACTATGAAGAAGCGATGGTGAGCCCAGATTCCGCAAAATGGCTTGAAGCCATGAAATCTGAGATGGGATCCATGTATGAGAACAAAGTATGGACTTTGGTTGACTTGCCCGATGGTCGGCAAGCCATTGAAAATAAATGGATCTTCAAGAAGAAGGCTGACGCTGATGGTAATGTTACTGTCTATAAAGCTCGACTTGTTGCGAAAGGTTTTCGACAAGTTCAAGGGATTGACTACGATGAGACCTTCTCACCCATAGCGATGCTTAAGTCTGTCCAAATCATGTTAGCAATTGCCGCATTTTATGATTATGAAATTTGGCAAATGGATGTCAAAACTGCATTCCTGAATGGATTTCTGGAAGAAGAGTTGTATATGATGCAACCAGAAGGTTTTGTCGATCCAAAGGGAGCTAACAAAGTGTGCAAACTCCAGCAATCCATTTATGGCTGATGCAAGCCTCTCGGAGTTGGAATAAACGCTTTGATAGTGTGATCAAAGCATTTGGTTTTATACAGACTTTTGGGGAAGCCTGTATTTACAAGAAAGTGAGTGGGATCTCGATAGCATTTATGATATTATATGTGGATGACATATTACTGATTGGAAATGATATAGAATTTCTGGATAGCATAAAGGGATACTTGAATAAGAGTTTTTCAATGAAAGACCTCGGTGAAGCTGCATATATATTAGGCATTAAGATCTATAGAGATAGATCAAGACGCTTAATTGGACTTTCACAAAGCACATACCTTGACAAAGTTTTGAAGAAGTTCAAAATGGATCAAGCAAAGAAAGGGTTCTTGCCTGTACTACAAGATGTGAGATTGAGTAAGACTCAATGCCCGACCACTGCAGAAGATAGAGAGAAGATGAAAGATGTTCCCTATGCTTCAGCCATAGGCTCTATCATGTATGCAATGCTGTGTACCAGACCTGATGTGTCCCTTGCTATAAGTTTAGTAGGAAGGTACCAAAGTAATCCAGGAGTGGATCACTGGACAGCGGTCAAGAACATCCTGAAATACCTGAAAAGGACTAAGGATATGTTTCTCGTTTATGGAGGTGACAAAGATCTCATCGTAAGTGGTTACATTGATGCAAGCTTTGACACTGATCCGGACGATTCGAAATCGCAAACCGGATACGTATTTACATTGAACGGTGGAGCTGTCAGTTGGTGCAGTTCTAAGCAAAGTGTTGTGGCGGGATCTACGTGTGAAGCGGAATACATAGCTGCTTCGGAAGCAGCAAATGAAGGAGTCTGGATGAAGGAGTTCATATCCGATCTAGGTGTCATACCTAGTACATCGGGACCAATGAAAATCTTTTGTGACAATACTGGTGCAATTGCCTTAGCAAAGGAATCCAGATTTCACAAGAGAACCAAGCACATCAGAAGACGCTTCAATTCCATCCGGGATTTAGTCCAGGTGGGAGACATAGAAATTTGCAAGATACATACGGATCTGAATGTTGCAGACCCGTTGACTAAGCCTCTTCCACGAGCAAAACATGATCAGCACCAAGACTCCATGGGTGTAAGAATCATTACTATGTAATCTAGATTATTGACTCTAGTGCAAGTGGGAGACTGAAGGAAATATGCCCTAGAGGCAATAATAGAGTATTATATATTTCCTTATATCATGATAAATGTTTATTATTCATGCTAGAATTGTATTAACCGGAAACATAATACATGTGTGAATACATAGACAAACAGAGTGTCACTAGTATGCCTCTACTTGACTAGCTCGTTAATCAAAAATGGTTATGTTTCCTAGCCATAGACATGAGTTGTCATTTGATTAACGGGATCACCTCATTAGGAGAATGACGTGATTGACATGACCCATTCCGTTAGCTTAGCACCCGATCGTTTAGTATGTTGCTATTGCTTTCTTCATGACTTATACATGTTCCTATGACTATGAGATTATGCAACTCCCGTTTACCGGAGGAACACTTTGTGTGCTACCAAACGTCACAACGTAAATGGGTGATTATAAAGGTGCTCTACAGGTGTCTCCAAAGGTACTTGTTGGGTTGGAGTATTTCGAGATTAGGATTTGTCACTCCGATTGTCGGAGAGGTATCTCTGGGCCCACTCGGTAATGCACATCACTATAAGCCTTGCAAGCATTGTGACTAATGAGTTAGTTGCGGGATGATGTATTACAGAACGAGTAAATAGACTTGCCGGTAACGAGATTGAACTAGGTATCGAGATACTGACGATCGAATCTCGGGCAAGTAACATACCGATGACAAAGGGAACAACGTATGTTGTTATGCGGTTTGACCGATAAAGATCTTCGTAGAATATGTGGGAACCAATATGAGCATCCAGGTTCCGCTATTGGTTATTGACCGGAGAGGTGTCTCGGTCATGTCTACATAGTTCTCGAACCCGAAGGGTCCGCACGCTTAACGTCACGATGACAGTTATATTATGAGTTTATATGTTTTGATGTACCGAAGGTTGTTCGGAGTCCCGGATGTGATCATGGACATGACGAGGAGTCTCGAAATGGTCGAGACATAAAGATTGATATATTGGACGACTATATTCGGACACCGGAAGTGTTCCGGAGAAGTTTCGGATTAAACCGGAGTGCCGGAGGGTTACCGGAACCCCCCGAGGAAGTATTGGGCCTTAGTGGGCCTTGAGGGGAGAGAGAGGGCAGCAGCCAGGAGGTGGTGCGCCCCCTCCCAGGAGGAATCCTAGTTGGACTAAGAGAGGGGGGCGCAGCCCCCTTTCCCTCTCCCTCGCCCTCTCTTTCCTCCCCCCCCCCCTCTTTTCCTAGTTGGACTAGGAAAGGGGAGTCCTACTCCTACTAGGAGGAGGACTCCCCCCTCTCCTTGGCGCGCCTAGGGCAGCCGGCCTCCCCCTTGCTCCTTTATATACGGGGGTAGGGGGCACCTCTAAACACACTTGATATACGATATTTTAGCCGTGTGCGGTGCCCCCCTCCACCATATTACACCTCGATAATACCGTTGCAGAGCTTAGGCGAAGCCCTGCGTCGGTGGAACATCATCATCGTCACCACGCCGTCGTGCTGACGAAACTCTGCCTCGACACTCGGCTGGATCGGAGTTCGAGGGACGTCATCGAGCTGAACGTGTGTAGAACTCGGAGGTGCCGTGCGTTCGATACTTGATCGGTCGGATCGTGAAGACGTACGACTACATCAACCGCGTTGTGATAACGCTTCCGCTGTCGGTCTACGAGGGTACGTGGTCAACACTCTCCCCTCTCGTTTCTATGCATCACCATGATCTTGCGTGTGCGTAGGAAATTTTTTGAAATTACTACGTTCCCCAACAATAAATAGAGGGGGCGATCCACGAGAAGAGAGTGGAGGTATCATCGGCTTGAGGTGTCCATAGAATCGAAGAGATGGATGATGTGTGTGTGTGCGCGCGCGATCGATAAAGAGTGCCATCGAATTTGTGTGTGCCCACGTCAAAGATATAGAGTGGCTGGCCTACTGGAACGTGAGATGGGACATGTGCAGTTTGTCTCTGTGGCATGGATACCTACCTGCAGCGCTCGACTATCGGTGTGTGGTGGGGGAAGAGGGAGGCCCAATTAACTATAGAGGTACAATGGCTGGTATATGTGTGGAGGAGGAGAGAGGCATACCTCATGTATAAGGAGATCGATCTGCCTCATGTATTAAGGGAGATCGATCGGCATCCATGCATATGTGCAGGAGAGGAATAAGGTTGGGAGAGAGACAGAGCTAGAGTGTTGGAGGGGGTGGTAGTGGAGTTTCTTCTAACAAATGGTGGGATAGGCTTGCTAGACAAACGGAGGGCATGCCCGCAATATCAATAAGAGAGGAGATGGTTGCTTGTTGTCTGTGCACGTGCGTGTGAGAGACGGGTCAGAAGGCATGCACGAATGATGAGGGGGGACGATGTGGCTGTGGTAAGCAGACGTAACTACATAGGAAGATCAATCGCCCTTTGTTAGAGAAAGGAGAGACATAACTTGTGAGGTACGTCGATCGATGGGGGGGTAGTTAAAGTCGATCTAGGTATATGTTGGGAGATCGATCGGTATACATGCATGTGTGTGTTAGAAGCAAATGAGGCATGAGGAGAAGGATAAAGAGAGAGGGATGCATGTAGGAGGTGGTACGAGAGGCATACTATATCGAGGGGGGAGGAGTGTGCGAGTACGAGAACAATGAAAAGAGTGGTGGGAGTGAGGCATGGACGGTGACAAGAGAAGAGGGGAAGCTTGTGTTTGTGCTAGGCACACCTGGCTAGAGAGGCATATCGATCGATGTGTGCCGTAAAGAAGGAGCTGGGGGGCCTACACACACCGTGGGTGAACGACCTAAAGTGAAAAGACGAATTTGCACGATGGAGCTAGAGAATGCTGAGGGAGGGTGAGAGGGATGCGGGCGTGTGCATGCACAAGAGAAAGTTAGCGCTAGCTAAAAAGATAAGAGGGTTGTGTGGGTGTAAAAGACGAATAGAGATCATATATACTTCATTATAAAAAGCGAATTCGGATATTTGAAGAATTTATCATAGTGTTTTAAACTGACGCATGTGTGAATATATATAACGGTGATACACATGGTGTGGTTATGAACATGTTATACTACATTTAATATATTTCATCTCTACTCTTATAAAAAAACGAAGTTGTTGATGATGGTGTGCCTGCCATCCTGCATTATAGGCCGTCCGATTTATATCTGGCGGATAGCAAGGAAACTATGATGGTTGAAGTTGGCAACAATCATGATTGTAGATTCCTATTGAAATAGAGAAACAAATTCAAATTTAGTTCGAATTGCAGCGGTAGTATAGACATTTGGAATGCACTAAAATGTTGGTATGAGTAGGTTACATGCATTATACAGCAAGCGAAAAAATTTAATCGGACATAACATGGATTCATACTCCCTCCTTCCATCTATATAGGGCGTAATGAGATTTTTAAGACTGCCTTTGACTATTGACAAGATTAATAGTACATGACATGCACAATGTGAAAATTATATCATTGAAAGAACCTTTCACAGACGAATTTAACGGTGTGCTTTGTGTAAGTTGCATGTCATATATCATTGCTCTAATATTTGGTCAAAGTTAGCATCAAAAAATGCATTAGGCCCTATATAGATGGAAGGAGGGAGTAGCTTTGAATAGCATTTGTATAGTAAAATAGGGCAAGACTCTCTCTTTGTGTGGTGTGAATAGTTTTATTTTTTTGTTTTCTTTTTGGTTGAGGGAAGTGCGAATTGATTTGGTACGTACAAGTACAATATTACTACACGTTAGGCTTGTCCCTAAAATTCAACCCGCGTCTTGTTATATCCCGAAAATTCAGATATCGTGCTCCCAAAACTGGCGCCTTCACAACCCGCGCCTTGCTATCCCGAAATTACAACACGCGCGAAAACTCCCTCCAGCTGCCAAATCCCGACACGCGAAATCCCCCTTCTAACCCTGAGCCGAAAGGGCCGCTAGTTCAAATCGGTGGGGGGTACTTTTGTAACACACCCTACATTTTGGACAAGCGCGTCCCTAAGTCATGCTTCACCCCCTCCCATCGCCCCCTTTTCGCCATTCAAAATCCCAGGCCGCCATAACCTCTCCGCTCCAGCCGCGAAACCCCACCCTCCTCCGTCCGCCACGTCGCCGCTGCCCAGCCGGAGCCTCTTCCCCGACGACGTCGTCCACCGCAACAGTTCGACGTCCCTCGTCCACCTCCCTGGATGAGGAACCGTCGTCCATCTCGCCGTCCCGCCAGTTCAGCCGCCCCGTCCTCCACCTCCAAGGAGCTGCTCCGACAATCGCCTCATCTATCGCGGTTGCTCCATCCCCACAGCGCCGCCTTAACCTGCTCCACCGGAACCGCAGCATCCTCACTGACTCCTCGGACGAAGCCGAGGCCTACTCGGCGCCACCAAAGAGGTTGTACACTCATCGCATCGCACCTTCTCCTTAGCTCGACCTCCCGGCGCCGACGGTGCTCCATCTCGCACCCCCATGGAGCGGCTACCTTGAAGCCGGCGCCGCGGGCGACATCTCCAAGGCGGCTCTCCCCCAGTGTGAGGCCCCTTTGGCGGCGGCGTCCATACCAGCCGGATCTGCTGCTGCTGCTCCGGCTCTCGCTCGCTCGCTCGCGCTACTGCTGCTGCTCCGGCTCTCGCTCGCTCGCTCGCGCTGCTGCTGCTGCTCTCCCCCTCGCTCATGCTGCTGCTCTGCTCCGATTTAGCTACACTTCAGTGGACTGAATCGACTTTTGGGTCAGTCGATTTTCAGGGGGTGGGGGAGCTCGTCGGAGTTAAGGAAGAACCACCCGCAGCGGGGACGGGGGCTCGCCGGAGAGGTACCCCACTATCTATATTAGGGTTCAGGGTGGGGGCGGGGGCCTATAGGGCTGGCCGGGGCGGCGGTGGACCGGCAGTGGGGAGTTGTTTCGGGGCGGCGAGGCGGCGCTGGGGCCGGCGGTTCGGCCGGTGGTGGCTGGCGGCTCAGGGGGGTGCAGCTTAAAGATGAACTGCATGCCCTCCCTAAACTACATGTCAAGTGCCTCTCTGCTACCATTGCGTTCAGTTTCGACAGTAACATTCAGATTCCATAGTAAATTTTAGTTTTGTCAGTTAACTTCAGAGTCAACAGTTTTTACCTCATCAGTTGTAGTCAGGTGGTTTTTGGTGATGTAAATTTTACATCTATTTTACATCATCTATTGGAGATGCTATTAGAATCCCACTTGAGATTGACGATGTCTGTCTTGTGCTGCTTCAGCCTTGACGTCTTACGGCTCACCGGAGCTGCTCCAACGACAGAACGATCCATCACAACAGAGCAGTGCCCTGGACGCCGTCTACAGATTCCTCAGATCTTCCTCCACACCTCCGACAGCCACCTCTGCCTCAACTGCTTCAGCGACCAACCCAATGATGCTGAGGTCGACACGGCTACGGCAAAGAGGTTGTACACTTGTTGCATCACTTATTACTATACATTCACGTCGATCCATTAGGGCTATTTTGGTTCAACGGAAAAACGTCGATCCACTGGTTGTTACCATCACTCTAAATTTCTGCATGCTCTCCTTACATAATCTCACCATATTTTTTCGTATGCATGTCAGATATTGTACACAGTCATGCTGAACATGTAGAGAAAAAGAGAAGAGTTTTGCGCGGCAATACAATGTCATGCAGACATCGCTCCATGGTGGGTTCAATGGCAAACCCTCCCCACCCCTCTCCAGATTGTAATCCAGAGGAAGATATCTGTTCTGAGGCGGATTCAGACGCCGCTGACCACTCCTATTTACCCCCAAGGTGTTTGCTCTACCTTGGCATGATGATGTTAGTCATATCATGCATATGTTGCCTTGCAGTGCCTACTTTTGACATCATATATGTCATCTGCTTAGTTTAGACATGTTCTGTAATGCCACCTGTTTAGTTTCTATATCATATATGGGAATTATGCAGTCTCATGTCTTTTAGCCAGCCATAATATATGTGAAATGTGCAATGCCATCCTGTTTAACCAGGCATCATATATTTGAATGATATCTTGCCCATCCTTTTCTTCATTACATTTCCATTTGTCGACAATGTTTGTACATTAAACTACTCTTCCTGTGAATCAGCCATTTGGGTGGGAGATGGAAAAATCTGGAGTGAAAACAAGGCCTTCAGAGCAGACAGTGCTACCTGTCGAAGCAGATCTCTTGTTGGGTCCCGATAGCTCCTCAGAGATGGATTCAGAGACAGATGACCAGTCCTATTCCCCCACTGAGGTGTATGCTCTAACTTGGCACGGTTATACTGCTCATATCATGCATACGGTGTCTTGCATTGCATAGTTTAGACATCATATACACAATATTCAACACCATGTTCTTAGTTCAGACATCATATCGAATGCCCTCTGTTTAGCATATAAATCACATATGTGAATTAAATGATGCGATCCTGATTACTTAGATAACATGTAGGTGAATTATGTCATGCGATCCTGTTTAGTTATTCATCATATCTTTGAATTATGTTATGCTATGCTATCCAGTTTAGATAGACATCATATATGTGAAATTATGTCATGCTATCCGTTTTAGTTAAACAATATACATGTCAACTATTTCATGCCCTCTTTTTTCCACACTATCTATTGCATCTGTCTCTCATACAATGTCTGTACATTCAACTATGTTTCCTGTTTATCAGCCATTTGAATTGGAGCGGGTGATGCCAGTATCTAGCGGACTAAAAACACGGTCTTCAAATAAAACAGTGCTACCTCTTGGTGGAGATAGCACCCCGGTTGTACATGCACAAGAACCAGCCCTACCACACATAACCCAAACTCTCGCAGATTGTACCCCTACTGCGATGGACAGAGAACCAGCTTCACCCAATCTAACCCCAACCCCAGCCGATAGTAACCCAGTTCCTGTTGACACAGCACCATCTCCACCACAGAGCTCCCAAACAAGAGCAGTTAGTAAGGCAGCTCCAGTGCCCAAAGGGCCAGTACTATCACGGCGAACCCCAACTCCACCAGTTAGTACGCCTATTCCTGTGGAGGAAGCACAACCAGCTAGTCGTAGTTTAGCATCTATCGCATTTGATGTTGTTAAATCGTATGTGCGTATCTTCCCATCTTGGAAATATTATACTGAAGATGAAGGAAAATGCCAGTTGCAGGTGTTTGTCCAGGAGTTATGTGTAAGTAATGTTATTCATGGCAATTACTTTGCTTCGTCCCATACATCCTACCTCCATGATGGTTATAATACAGCAAATTTTCCCATTTTTCTCTATAGAGAAGGACCGATTTGGAAACTCAGGATGAGGTAACCTGTGCTAATACCTCTGCTATCTTCAAGAATGCTTGGTGGCAGTATCGGAATTACCTGAAGAAAACGTACTTCACCGGCAAAGAAACTCATCAAATTCCCTTACGTTCTCCTGAGACACATTTACTGGACGATGACTGGGAACGCCTTGTTCTGTACTGGTCCCGAACCAAGAATGTGGTAAGGTCTATGAGCTCATTTTCTATTTTTAAGTATTATATTCTTGCGTCTTACTGTACTCTGTTCATGTAGAACAAGTGCCTAAACCTGAAGAACAACTGTTCTAATTTAAGATTCCATTGCTATCATAGTTCAAAAAAGCGCTAGGCGTTAATTGTGCGTTTTGCCACCGCCTTGCGCTTTACTGACCAAAGCGCATGCTTATGCGCAGTTATGCACAGATTATGCGTAGTTATGCGCAATGCGTTTTGCCAACGCCTAGAGCCTAGGCGCGCTTAAGCGCTCGCTTAGGCGCGCCTTTTTTAACTATGATTGCTTTGCTCTTGTATCACTGTATTTACTCATACAAACTTATTT
The DNA here is from genome assembly GCF_018294505.1 of Triticum aestivum. Lineage (NCBI taxonomy): Eukaryota > Viridiplantae > Streptophyta > Magnoliopsida > Poales > Poaceae > Triticum > Triticum aestivum. Next base: position 138,391,078 of record NC_057808.1, read on the forward strand.
TTAAATTGAAGGATCCAATCGAAACTCCAATGGCACAGCAGGTATGTTCACGCATGTTTCTTTAACAGGTTTGCTCTTATCAATAGCTCTGTTGATTTCAATTTCAATTGTGTATACAGTTGACTTTCATATCATGCACATTACTAGCATCACAACAGAGCCAATAGTGTTGTTGTACATGTAGACCCGTGGTACCCATCTGAAATCTTGTTGTGCCGTGTAGTTTCCCACGCTTTGTATTCTTTCACTGCTGCTTTGTCTTGAACTGATATGATTTGAACCGTGTCTCTATTTTGATTTGGCAAGACAATGCAGTGACCATAGGACATAGATATATGTTTGTTTGATGCTTTTATTATGTACTAGTACTTGGCAATAGAAGACTTGGTAGTTTAATCCTGTCCACCTTACTAATGAACTGGTTCACCGAAATGAGTTTCATATACTAGTACATGCTAAACTTGTTATGTGTCTGCTTGTTTCTTCTTTTAGAATGCTGACAGAATATTGGGGAAGAGTGCCTTATTAAGCAATGGTAAAGGAAGTAATGCAGATAAGGTTCAGGATAGTGACACATCCTTGTTGGTCTCCAACAAAGCTGATAAAACAGCTAAGGAAGACTATCTTGAAGACAGCGAGACAACCCCAAAGTCCTGTCTTGGTTTAGTGTTCGAGTTACTGGCCACTACCGCTTGCACAAGCTATTCAAACTCACTGTCTGAATCAGTTCGGTTTCTTGAGTCTCAACTACAAGCTGAAAGACATCGATCAGCTGTGCTGCGACAAGAAGCGGAAGGACTGCGGAAGTCCCTGGAGCATTCAGATGCATACTTTCTGGTGCAACAGCAAGCGTTGGAGGATTTTAGCGCCAAACAGGACAAAGCTAATCAGCTTGCTAAGCTTATTGCCAGCATGGTGGATACCCAGGATAACGTTTCTTGAGCTCTTCTGAAGTTGTTTCAGTTATGCTCTTGTTTTGCTGCCGCGTTTATTTGCACTGGTGGCCAATTTTGACGGCCAGTGTATGTAATGTGCTGCTTTGTTCCCTATATTTGCACTGGTGGCGAACTTTGATGCCCAGTGGATGTAATATGTGTAATAGCGGTAATAGGCTAGCGTTAATTGCTTGCTTATTTATTTCCTTATTGTCTTGTTTAGTTGTTTGCTTGTAGTCACTGCAGTTCTTTTTCTGTTTTTTTCTAGTGGCCACAATAGCCTATTTTTGGTAACTAGGCCAAAATAATCATGGCAACACACGGACTGTTGTAACCATGGGCCTCCTGCAGGCCGTATGATCCATGGGCCTTCGTCCGGCCGTAGGATCCATCGGCCTTCTATACGGGCCTTAGGGTCCATGGGCCTTCTACGGGCCGTAGGGTCCATGGGCCTTCTACGGGCCGTACGATCCATGGGCCTTCTACGGGCCGTACTATCCATGGGCCTCATACGGGCCGTAGGATCCATGGGCCTTCTACGGGGCGTATCATCATTTCGCCAATCATGGGCCGTACTATTCGTGGACCATAACGGGCCGTTAATAGGCCGTATTTGATAACTCTATGAAAACAGCCCAACGGGTTTTTTTGACATGAAAACGGCCCAACGTATTAACGGTCCGCAAACGGGCCGACTGTAACGACGGGCTGAATTTGGCCCACAAGCAGAAAATGACAGTAACGGGCCGTATGTAACCGAATGCTGCAAATGAGCCCAAGAATCAATGGGCCCTGAGAAGGCCGAAAGATAACTTGGGCTGGAAACGGCCCAATGGAATAACGGGCCGTTAATGGGTATAAAGTGATACACTGTTCATTACGGGCCAGTTTCACCACGGGCCGTTAATGGGCCAAGAGTTACAAAGGTCCTCATATGGGCCGAAAGAAGTCATGGGCCACACATGGGCCGGAAGTTAAAACGGGCTGAATCATATTGGACGGCCCAGATGACGCTACTGGGCCTAATTCGGATAGGGCGTAACGGGCCCTGGGTTAGCGGGCTGTAAATGGGCTATATGCGAACAGGCCGTTAACAGGCTTTCCGTGGGCCGGCCCGCCACCTTTTGACCAAGTCAAACGGGCCGGCCTTTTCACAGGAATGGGCCTCTGTTGGGCCGTGCCACGTGTCGCCGTATCATAGGCGCCTTCGGTCCAATGAGCGGATGACATCTGTCCCAACGGTGAGCCGACACGTGTTTCCTCCAGCCAATGATGATTTTACACGTGGAAAATCCCCATTGGTCGGGGCTGTTAACGGGTTATCGGATCCAAAACCCGACCCGATAGCTTAACGGCGTTCCGTTACGGTGGATGCCACGTGTCGGTCACCCTTGACGAAAGCACTTCTGTGACGCGCGATTTATCGTCATGGAAGTGGACACTTCCGTGATGATAATTTTGGTAATGTCATGGAACACTTCTACGACAGCACAGGTATGACTATCTTGATTCTGTAATAAAATCGTCATGGATGTACATGCATGACAAAAAACGCGACCTACTGTGACAAACACGTATCATCACGGAAGTGTATTTTTTTTGTAGTGGGCGTCGCTGACATCGGCGTTTTGATGGTGCTTCGACGGGTTTGTCCTCAATCGGGTCTTGCCTGCCGTCGTCGTCATCCTTTTTAGGTGTATCTACCATATACACGTCGTATGTGGAGGTGGCCTTCCAACGCCCGGTGATAGGCGGATTGTGGCCTAAGTCGGCTCCGACATCGTCGTCCATACCGTCGATGTCTTCGGAGGCGTAGTCTAGCATGTCGGTTAAGTCCTCGACAGTGGCTACCAAGTGGGTGGTGGGTAGGACACAAAAATCCCTGCACTCAGCCCCTAGTCCGGGCTGGGCGTAGTTCGAAGGTGATACTTCCGTAATGGTGAGAGATCACATTAAGTCCAGGGCCTCGTTTAGGAGCGAAGGCTGGACGGGAAACCGGGGACCTGCGGAGCTGGGCATGGCGAACGCCACCTGGCCATGCTCAATGGATGCAGACCTCGAGAGTTCGGAGTTAGCATCCAGAGGTGAGTTCGGCTCCTCGATGATAGGGAGAGCCATGTTTGATTCCAGGCTGGCTGATAATATAGTCGCCTCTGGGTCTCCGGCAAGGAGCTCCATAGTAGGGGGAGTCCGATGGGGTTAATACTCCCGTCTTCGAACAAGGTGGTCTGCTTTGGATCTAAGGCCAGGGCAGGAACGATAGTTAATCCTTGAGCAGTGCCTGATGGTGGATCCGACGGGTTTCCTTCTTGCATATGCGGAATAACGGGCGAGGGCATGAACCCTTCGAAGATCAAGTCTCCTCGGATATCGGCGACATAGTTCAGGCTTCCGAACCTGATATGATGACCAGGGGCGTAGCTATCGATCTGTTCAAGGTGACCAACTGAATTGGCACGCGAGCAAAGCCGCCAAACACAAAAAGTTGACTAGGGGGAAAAGTTTCCCCGCAAACAACATCGTTGTCAATGATAGAATGAGCCACTAAACCTTTTGCCGAAGACACAGCAGAACTCCGAATGAAAGCACAAATGTCGGTGTCAAAACCGGCCGATCTCGGGTAGGGGGTCCCGAACTGTGCGTCTGAGGATCGAAGGTAACAGGAGACAAAAGGGACACAATGTTTACCCAGGTTTGGGCCCTCTTGATGGAGGTAAAACCCTACTTCCTACTTGATTGTCTTTGATGAGTATAGGGGTTACAAGAGTTGATCTACCTCGAGATCGTAATAGCTAAACCCTAGTTGTCTAGCCTATGTAAATTTTGATAGCCTCTACGGACTAACCCCTCGGGTTTATATACACATCGGAGGGGCCTAGGGTTGTACAGAATCGGTTCACAGAGGAAGGAAATTACATATCCGGACACCAATGTTGCCATCCACGCATAGGAGAGTCCTATCCGGACACGGGGGAAGGTTCCTCTTCCTTGTATCTTCACAGCCCATCGGTCCGACCCATATCACACAGCCCGGACACCTGAGGACCCCCTAATCCAGTACTCCCTCGGTGGCTAAGCTATATTTATAGTGGCCTCGGTCCTGTTCCCCCAAAGCGTAGGCGGGAAGGGATTCCACAGTGGCCAATTTTGAAAGAAGGCAAGTAGTACATCTTATCCCGACGAAAGGTGGTCTTCGCCTGCAAAGCTTCTGGTCGTAATGCTGTGGTGGGCTCGGTAATGACATCCGTCCTGCCGTCCTGGTGGTCTTGGTCTTGTTGCGCCGGAATGGAAACCTTTGGCTGATTCCTTGGGACCATGCGCCTGTGCTTGCCTCCTTAGCACCAAAGAGGAAACCTGCTCATCTGCGCCCACTGGCGCCCGCCTGGCCTTGGTCATCATGGCTTGCGTCACCTCAACCTCATGAGGTGAGCACCCGCATAGGAATCTCTACTCCTCAGGAGCCAGCCTGGGAAGGCCGCTCCCTCCGGAGGTCTTGATGTCGCCCGCCTCGCGAGGCTTGGCCCCTCGCAAGGGTCTTCTCTTGAAGGTGCTGAAGATGGGTCGTACCAGGCCATCGATGGAGCCACGCCATGGGACGCAGGCAGGCAAGTCTGGCTAACCTAGTTCCCAGAACGCCGACAGTAGCCTCCGGGCCCAAGGCGCGCTCGGACTTGGCTTCGAGGCAAAGCCAAAGGGCAAGGGCGAAGCGCCATGGGCCCCAATCGCCTGCGGACCCAGCCGACGCGTGGAGCTTGATGGGACGTGGGCGTCTCCACTTCCCCACGCTGCCTCGGCAACTGCCCCAGGCTGACAAAAGACTGGAGCCCGCCTCCGAGCCTTCATTGCCTTCTCCTCGCCTTGCTCCGGATCCCCTTTCTTCCTACCACAAGCGCCTCCAGATCTGGTCGAATTCCTCCTCCCTTCTGCATCTCTCCTTCTGAGGTTCTGCGGATGGCGTCCGGGGAGGCAAAGCCGGACGCACAGGCCGTGGGCTCCTCCTCTTCTCCAGTGCCGGCCCTCAGCGCGTCCTCCATCACCGAGGAGAGACACCTCGCCGCTGCGCTCCCGTTCACGGCGAGCAACCACAATGAACAGAATGAGATGGTGCTCCTGGCCGGCTCCACCGACCCAAGGACCTTGGCGGAGACGTTCTATCCCTTCTTCCTCCATAGCGTCTTTGCAGGGCTCATCCTGCCTTTCTCCAAGTTCTTCACCACCGTCCTCGACCACTACCGGGTTTAGGCCCTGCATCTGCAGCCCAACTCCATCCTTCTCTTGTCCATCTTATCCTTCTACTGTGAGGCGTTCGTGGGCGTGATGCCCTCCGTGGCGCTCCTCCGCCACTTCTTCAACCTCCAGATGCACGACCCCAGCCAGCGTTCTGGCTATGGCCCAAAGTGGCACGCACTCATGAGGGCCGGGAAGAAGGTGGAGAACTTCTGGTGCAAGTGGGTCTTCATGGACGCCAAGGGTCTCCACCCGCGGCTGGAATTGCCGATCGAGCTACCGGAGAAGCTTGATTGGTGGGGTCATGAGAAGCTCACCGATCACCGAGCGGCGCCGGTCCTGAGGAAGATAAAGGCGGACATGGAGACCGGGGTGCTGACGGGGGCCATGCTCGTCAAGGAGTTCCTGACACAGTGACTGGCCCTGCTCCAGGCGCACAAGCGTCCCATGTGGGAGTTCAAGGGCACAGAGGATGACATCCAGCTGCGCTTAGGGAGCTTGACGGGCAAGGAGCTGGACAAGGCCATGCACACCCTACTTGAGAAGGATCCGGGCGGCCTCCTAGCAGCCTACATCCCGCTGTACCGTCGTGCCGACGGGGCGGCGCAGGCCGCTGCCATGCCCGTCTTCAGTGAGCTGGGGCTCGTGCCGCATAAGCTTGCCATCTCCCCGGTGTCGGTGTCTTTCAGCAACGATTTCGAGGAGAAGGGAGAGGATGAATCGGAGGCGACTGTGGACGATGTGGCGGAGATGTCTCCCCCGTCATAGAGCGAGCTTCTTCGCGGCCTCTCTGACGACGACGCCGTCGTCGAGCTCCCGCGCTCCATCGGGGTCATCACGAGGTCCGAGGCCACCCCCTTGCGGAGGCTAGGCCGAGCGACTCCGAAGAAGGGCGAGGTGACATCCCTTCCTCGAGGTGACACCTCCACCTTGCCGTCTGTCGCCGCCACACCGAGGCCAGCCATCGTGCGCCCCGCCGATCCTCAGGGCGCGACAAAGCCCGCCCTCAGGAAGATTGGGGGTGCTAGGGCACCCGCTAGGAAAAGGGCATACATCGCCCCTAACGATTAAGTATCTTGCCTTGTTTTCGTTTGCCATCCTTGATGTTGTGCCCACAATGCTCCCCTCCTGGCAACTAGGATGGAGACCGTGGTGAAGAAGAGGAAGGATGGAGCTAGGACCCCTGAGGCCACATCGTCCGCCATGGCCGCGGTGACCCTGGCGCAGACGGAGGAGATCGCCTCGCACTCCCCCGTGATGAAGCGGGCCCCTCAGAGCATGGTGGTCGAGACTCAGGAGAAGGCTGCCTTCGTGGGCCAGCAGGCTCCGGAGCCGCCCGTCCCCGTCGTACCCGATCACGATGAACTAGATGCACAGGATAAAATCTTTGGTGAAATTCCAATTTCAATCGATTCCAGTTCCAAGATCCAATATCATCGCATAGCCTATACCATGTCAATGATTTTCCCTTCAAATATAAAGGGAAAACCTTCTTCTTAGATTCATCTCTGTGAAAGCCTACAAGCTTAAATAATCCACAAATTTCATCGAGATATATCAAGTGCATATCAGGATGTTCAGTTCCATCTCCAGCATAAGGATTAGCTAGCAGTTGTTCTATCATACCCGAAGGAATTTCATAACGAATATTTTCAGTAGGTGCAGTAGGTTGAGGGGCAACTAATTGTGGTTCCGGTCGAGGTGAAGATACCCCGAACAAAACCCTCAAAGGATGGTTCTCCATAGTAACAAGTAACAATAAATTTCAGCACATAGTAATAATTTTTCCTTACCAATTTCCAGTTACCAAGAGCACTTCACTCCTCGGGAACAGTGCCAGAAAAGAGTCTTGATGACCCACAAGTATAAGGGATAAATCGGAGTCCTTTTGATAAGTAAGAGTGTCGAACCCAACGAGGAGCAGAAGGAAATGACAAGTGGTTTACAGCAAGGTATTTTCTGCAAGCACTGAAATTGTCGGTAACAGATAGTTTGATAGCAAGATAATTTGTAACGAGCAAGTAACGGTAACGGTAAATAAATTGCAGCAAGGTAGCCCAATCCTTTTGTGGCAAAGGAAATGCCAAAAATAGGCAAGCGTTCTTGAGGTTACACGGGAATTTCATCTAGTCACTTTCATCATGTTGGTTTGATTCGTGATCGCTACTTTAATAATTTGATAGGTGGGTGGACCGGTGCTTAGGTGTTGTTCTTACTTGAACAAACCTCCTACTCATGATTAACCCCCTCACAAGCATCCGCAACTATGAGAAAAGTATTAAGATAAAATCTAACCGTAGCATTAAACATTTGGATCCTAATCGGTCCCTTATGAAGTAGCGCATAAACTAGGGTTTAAGCTTCTGTCACTCTAGCAACCCATCATCTAATAACTACTCCACAATGCATTCCCTTAGGCCCAAATATGTTGAATTGCCATGTAGTCGACGTTCACATGACACCACTAAGGGAATCACAACATACATATCATCAAAATATCGAACACACATCAAGTTCACTTGATTACTTGCAACATGACTTCTCCTGTGACCTCAAGAACAAAAGTAACTACTCACAAATGGTAATCGTGCTCAAGATCAGAGGGGTATTAAATAGCATAATGGATCTGAACATATAATATTCCACCAAATAAACCATATAGTAATCAACTACAAGATGTAGTCAACACTACTAGTCACCCACGGGTACCAATCTGAGGTTCCGGTACAAAGATTGAACACAAGAGATGAACTAGGGTTTGAGAGGAGATGGTGATGTTGAAGATGTTGATGGAGATTGCCCTCCAAAAGATGAGAGGGTTGTTGGTGATGACGATGGCTTCGATTTCCCCCTCCGGGCGGGAAGTTCCCCCGGCGGAATCGCTCCGCTGGAGGGCAAAAGTGCTCCTGCCCAAGTTCCGCCTCGAGACGGTGACGCTCCATCCCGAAAGTCATCTCCTTATTTTTTTCTAGGTCTAAGTGACCTATATACCACAATATGGGCACCGGAGGTGGGCCGTGTTAGGCACAACCCACCACGGCGTGCCTGGGCCCCACCAGGCGCGCCCTGGGGTCTTGTGCTCACCAGGTGGGCCCCTCCGGTAGTTATTTGCTCTAGTAATTTTTTTATATTCCAAAACAATTCTCCGTAAATTTTTAGCTCATTTGGAGATGTGTAGAATAGGTAACTCTGACGTAGCTTTTTCAGGTCTAGAATTCCAGCTGCCGACATTCTCCCTCTTTATGTAAACCTTGCATATTATGAGAGAAAAGGCATTAGAATTACTCCATAAAGCATTATTATTCATAAAAATATTATAAATAACAGTATGAAAACATGATGCAAAATGGATGTATCAGTTGTTGTTGTATGATGAGTTGCTATGAGCTGTTGTTGTTGCTATATGATGCTTTCAGGTGGTGCTGCTATATGATAATAACCAGCCACTTGGACCATCGAATTTTGATAAATAATGGTTCTTTATTTAAATTTAGGCAATGAGTTCTTCATTTAAATTAGGCAATGTGCTCTCTATGGAAGACATTGACCAAAGTAGATTGTGCCAAGTAGATGGTTTCTTTGTATTTGCATTTTGAACAAATATTGATGGTCTGTTTTCCTATAATATTAATTACTACACTGGGTTCGATTCGTGATGTTTGCAAGTCAAATTAATTTTCATATGGGCCGCAAAATGGCAAAATATAATGCAATCTAGAATTTTCACTGATCATACCATAGATAAGCTGAAAAAGCAGGCATGAAAAGAACTGGTTGGCTTATTATCTGGAGCTTATATTCAAAGGGGCTTATTTTCTTAGGATAACTCAAAATAACTGTCCCTAAGAACCCTGACCAACAGCACTGACATACAAATTACATGTCATGATGATTGCAATGGAGTGACCTACCATAGAACACTATATAGGATCACCACTGCCTCTCCTTTTTTGCGATGTTCCATGAAAATGCCACATACATCTTGTACTAATAAATCTTGTACTTTTTCATTGCGGCACCCCATCTGCAAGTTGACACGGCTAATTTGAGATATCTCTACATGATAATACATTGCACATCCCTTGCGCATATTTAAACCACCAATTAACGATTGTGTGCGTAACATAAACTAGCCATGACTCTGTGTACTGGACTAGCATGCACTCTAAGGGAGCCTAATGTAGTGCGCTGGAATTCCTACGTGGCACCTATGATTTTGTGTAATGTACTACCTCTGTTCCAAGCCCGGGCAAAGGAGGAGGGTTGTGATAGGCTTGGCGAGCCAACGTAAAAACTTAGCCACTCTTATGGAGATGAAACCCAAAAGATTTTCGTTGGGGCTAACCCTCTCAGCGACGCGCCACATCGGAACCCAGGTGTGGTGGAAAATGGGCAAGGGCCGGGCCGTCACCCCCCAGGTGGCGCGCCATATCTTGATCCGGATATGGTGGCAAGTGAGCGAGGATCGGGTCGTCGCATCCTTAGTGGTGCGCTACATCCGCGCCCGGATGTAGTGGAAAATGAGAAAGGGTATTCGCATTTGACTCGGCGAGTGCGAAGGGTAAGGAAGCTAGCCGAGCCTAGGAGGATTTGCTTAGGTAGCTAGAACGTAGGGTCTCTAACAGGGAAGCTTCGGGAGCTAGTTGATGCAGCGGTGAGGAGATGTGTTGATATCCTTTGCGTCCAAGAAACCAAATGGAGAGGACAGAAGGCGAAGGAGGTGGAGGATACCGGCTTCAAGCTGTGGTACACGGGGACGGCTGCAAACAGAAATGGCGTAGGCATCTTGATCAACAAGAGCCTCAAGTATGGAGTAGTACACGTCAAGAGACGTGGGGACCGGATTATCCTGGTCAAGATGGTAGTTGAGGACTTGGTTCTCAATGTTATCAGCGCGTATGCCCTGCAAGTAGGCCACAATGAGAACACCAAGAGGGAGTTCTAGGAAGGCCTGGAAGACATGGTTAGGAGTGTACCGATTGGTGAGAAGCTCTTCATAGGAGGAGACCTCAATGGCCACGTGGGTACATCTAACACAGGTTTTGAAGGGGCGCATGGGGGCTTTGGCTATGGCATCAGGAATCAAGAAGGAGAATATGTCTTAAGCTTTGCTCTAGCCTACAACATGATTGTAGATAACACCCTCTTTAGAAAGAGAGAATCACATCTGGTGACTTTTAGTAGTGGCCAACACTCTAGCCAGATTGATTTCATCCTCTCGAGAAGAGAAGATAGGCGTGCGTGCCTAGACTGTAAGGTGATACCTAGAGAGAGTGTTGTACCCTAGCATAAGCTGGTAGTTGCTGACTTCTGCTTTCGGATTCGTGTCCAGCGGGATAAGCGTGCCAAAATCGCTAGAACAAAGTGGTGGAAGCTCAAGGGGGAGGTAGCTGAGGCGTTCAAGGAGAGGGTCATTAAGGAGGGCCCTTGGGAGGAAGGAGGGGATGCGGACAATGTGTGGATGAAGATGGCGACTTGCATTCGTAAGGTGGCCTCGGAGGAGTTTGGAGTGTCCAGGGTAAGGAGAAGCGAAGATAAGGATACCTGGTGGTGGAATGATGATGTCCAGAAGGCAATTAAAGAGAAGAAAGATTGCTTCAGACGCCTATACCTGGATAGGAGTGCAGACAACATAGAGAAGTACAAGATGGCGAAGAAGGCCGCAAAGCGAGCTGTTGGTGAAGCAAGGGGTCGGGCATATGAGGACCTCTACCAATGGTTAGGCACGAAGTAAGGCGAAAGGGACATCTATAAGATGGCCAAGATCCGAGAGAGGAAGACGAGGGATATTGGCCAAGTCAAATGCATCAAGGACGGAGCAGGCCAACTCTTGGTGAAGGACGAGGACATTAATCATAGATGGCGGGAGTACTTCGACAAGCTGTTCAACGGGGAGAATGAGAGTTCTACCATTGAACTAGACGACTCCTTTGATGAGACCAGCATGCGTTTTGCGTGGCGAATCCAGGAGTCTGAGGTCAAGGAGGCTTTAAAAAGGATGAAAGGAGGCAAGGCGATGGGCCCTGATTGTATCCCCATTGAGGTGTGGAAAGGTCTCGGGGACATAGCGATAGTATGGCTAACCAAGCTTTTGAACCTCATTTTTCGAGCAAACAAGATGCCAGAAGAATGGAGACGGAGTATATTAGTATCAATCTTCAAGAACAAGGGGGATGTTCAGAGTTGTACTAATTACTGTGGAATTAAGCTGATGAGCTATACAATGAAGCTATGGGAGAGAGTCATTGAGCACCGCTTAAGAAGAATGACAAGCGTGACCAAAAATCAGTTTGGTTTCATGTCTGGGAGGTCGGCCATGGAAGCCATTTTCTTGGCACGACAACTTATGGAGAGATATAGGGAGCAAAAGAAGGACTTGCATATGGTGTTCATTGACTTGGAGAAGGCCTATGATAAGATACCGCGGAATGTCATGTGGTGGGCCTTGGAGAAACACAAAGTCCCAGCAAAGTACATTACCCTCATCAAGGACATGTACGATAATGTTGTGACAAGTGTTCAAACAAGTGATGTCAACACGGATGACTTCCCGATTAAGATAGGACTGCATCAGGGGTCAGCTTTGAGCCCTTATCTTTTTGCATTGGTGATGGATGAGGCCACACGGGATATACAAGGAGATATCCCATGGTGTATGCTCTTTGCGGATGATGTGGTGCTAGTTGACGATAGTCGGACAGGGGTAAATAGGAAGTTAGAGTTATGGAGACAAACCTTGGAATCGAAAGGGTTTAGGCTTATTAGAACTAAAACCGAGTACATGATGTGCGATTTTAGTACTACTAGGTGTGAGGAGGAGGATGTTAGCCTTGATGGCCAGGTGGTACCTCGGAAGGATACCTTTCGGTATTTGGGGTCAATGCTGCAGGAGGATGGGGGTATTGATGAAGATGTGAACCATCGAATCAAAGCCGGATGGATGAAGTGGCGCCAAGCTTCTATCATTCTCTATGACAAGAGAGTGCCACAAAAGCTAAAAGGCAAGTTCTACAGGACAGCGGTTCGACCCGCAATGTTGTATGGTGTTGTGTGTTGGCCGACTAAAAGGCGACATGTTCAACAGTTAGGTGTGGCGGAGATGCGTATGTTGAGATGGATGTGTGGCCACACGAGGAAGGATTGAGTCCGGAATGATGATATACGAGATAGAGTTGGGGTAGCACCAATTGAAGAGAAGCTTGTCCAATATCGTCTGAGATGGTTTCGGCATATTCAGCGGAGGCCACCAGAAGCTCCAGTGCATAGCGGACGGCTAAAGCGTGCGGAGAATGTCAAGAGAGGGCGGGGTAGACCGAATTTGACATGGGAGGAGTTCGTTAAGACTGAAGGATTGGAGTATCACCAAAGAGCTAGCTATGGACATGGGTGCGTGGAAGCTTGCTATCCATGTGCCAGAGCCATGAGTTGCTTGTGAGATCTTATGGGTTTCACCTCTAGCCTACCCCAACTTGTTTGGGACTAAAGGCTTTGTTGTTGTTGTACTACCTCTGTTCCTAAATATATGTCTTTGTAGAGATTCCACTATGGACCACATACAGATGTATATAGATGCATTTTAGAGGGTAGATTCACTCATTTTGCTCTGTATATAGTCTATAGTGGAATCTCTAGAAAGACTTATATTTAGGAACGGAGGGAGTATCATGTATGACATCTACATCTCTAATTTAGCAGCCAGCAGTGGAAATCGTTGTCTGCACAAAGGGATTACTGGTAGAAAATCCTAGCAAAGCACCCTGGCAGGCACACAACAATACAAGAGAGAGACGCACTTACAAGATCATAGCAATGCCTCAGTCCAGGATCTTGGTTGGCCAAGGTGTCAGATCCAAAAGAAATATCGTCCTTGTAGTTCTTGCCAGCCGCATAACATGTAATAGCGACATGTTAGTATATTTGAAGTACATCGGGCAGGTGATGTTGGATGGGTTTAAAGTTGACAAGTACCTAGGCCGCGGCGGGTTCTTAGCATCTTGCCAGACAGTGGGAATCAGGTTAGAAACATCAAGGGTGATGACGCTGCGCTGGCTGTCGGGGTCTGGTAAGGAGATCTATAATCATGGAGTAGGGTGTTTGTGAAGCGGCTCCGGTAGGGTGGACTACGGTGTGGGTGAAGCGGATCTGAGGCCATGGACGAGGGTGTCAGTGAAGCTGCTCCAGTGGTTGGGTTCAGGATGGTGTCGACGATGCGGATCTATGGCCGAGGACGAGGGCATCAGAAGCTGCTCCGATATTGTTACGCCCACGATGCGGCTATATCTCCCACGTGTCGAGGCACGACTTAGAGGCATAACCGCATTGTGGTTTTGTCACAAGAAGGATCATCTTCACACAATCCCATGTAATGAACAAGAATGGGATAAAGAGTTGGCTTACAATCGCCACTTCACACAATACATAAATGAATTCATACATCAATCAGAGTACACACATAGGTCCGACTACGGAACCAAAAGAAAAGAAGACAACCCCAAAAGGTAGATCCCCGATCGTCCAACCTGGGCTCCACTACTGATCAACAAGAACTAAAACAACACAACGAACAAGATCTTCATCGAGCTCCCACTTGAGCTTAGTTGCGTCACCTACACTGGTATCATCGGCACCTGCAACTGTTTTGGAAGTATCTGTGAGTCACGAGGACTCAGCAATCTCACACCCGCGAGATCAAGACTATTTAAGCTTATGGGTAGGAAAGGGGGTAGTGAGGTGGAGCTGCAGCAAGCACTAAGCATATATGGTGGCTAACATACGCAAATAAGAATGAGAAGAGGAGCAACGGAATGGTCGTCAACTAGTAATGATCAAGAAGTGATCCTGAACTCCTACTTACGTCAAACATAACCAATAAAGCCGTGTTCACTTCCCGGACTCCGCCGAAAAGAGACCATCACGGCTACACACGCGGTTGATGCGTTTTAATTAAGTCAAGTGTCAAGTTCTCTACAACCGGACATTAGCAAATTCCCATCTACCACATAACCGCGGGCACGGCTTTCGAAAGATAATACCCTGCAGGGGTGTCCCAACTTAGCCCATTATAAGCTCTCACGGTCAACGAAGGATATTCCTTCTCCCGGGAAGACCCGATCAGTCTCGGAATCCCGGTTTACAAGACATTTCGACAATGGTAAAACAAGACCAGCAAAACTGCCCGATGTGCCGACAAATCCCAATAGGAGCTGCACATATCTCGTTCTCAGGGCACACCGGATGAGCAAGACGTCGGGTTGGCATAGACCCTGGTTGCCCAGGGGGCACCGAACATCGCTCGGTTTGGACCAGCACTCGAAGGAGCACTGGCCCAGGGGGGTAAAATAAAGATGACCCTTGAGTCTGCAGAACCCAAGGGAAAAAGGCTTAGGTAGGCAAATGGTAAAACCAAGGTTGGGCCTCTGGAGGAGTTTTATTCAAAGCGAACTGTCAAGGGGGTCCCATAAATCACCCAACCGCGTAAGGAACACAAAATCAAGGAACATAACACCGGTATGACGGAAACTAGGGCGGCAAGAGTGGAACAAAACACCAGGCATAAGGCCGAGCCTTCCACCCTTTACCAAGTATATAGATGCATTAATTAAATAAGAGATATTGTGATATCCCAACATAAACATAATCCAACATGGAGCAATCTTCATCTTCACCTGCAACTAGCAACACTATAAGAGGGGCTGAGCAAAAGCGGAAACATAGCCAAACAACGGTTTGCTAGGAAAGGTGGGTTAGAGGCTTGACATGGCAATATGGGAGGCATGATATAGCAAGTGGTAGGTAGCGCAACATAGCGATAGAGCGAACAACTAGCAAGCAAAGATAGAAGTGATTTCAAGGGTATGGTCATCTTGCCTGAGATCCCGCAAGGAAGAAGAACGAGTCCATGAAGAAGACAAACGGATGTAGTCGAACGAATCCTCACAACTCCGGAACGAAACCGAAGCTAACGAGAGAAGCAAACCAGAAAGAAGCAAACAACATAGTAAACAACCATCACATACACATGGCATGATGCACAACCAAGTATGATGCATGTCCGGTTTAATGAGGCATGGCATGGCAAAGTGCATAAACAATACTACAAATTTAATGGAGCTCAATATGCAAGGAGTTACATATTGACGAAACACCACATTCAAGTTATTTAGTTCGCTCTTGTTTATGTACCCAACAATATTAAATGTTGATTAACATGGCAAGAGGTGAGGCATATGAAAACTACCTATCTAGGCAAATTTAAATGAGGCCGGAACAACAAACAACAATTCCGGAAAATCCCCATATGCATATTTTAGATTTGGTACTGTTCTTCCATAAACACAATTTTAATGTTGTTAAACAGCAAAATAAAATGCACCAAGTTAATCTATGAATTTTTCTACCCCATTTATATATATAATTTATTAAAATCCGAGCTACGGTTATTTAGTTATGAAATAAATCATTTTAACATGGCATTTGAGCAAATTTAATCAAACAGCAATGTATACATTTTAAACATGGATGCAAGCAGCATATTATGAAACTAGATAAAATTCTGAGCATTTTTCATATATAAAGTTTTTACATATGATGCACTGTTAAAGAGTTATTATATGCATGATGTTTGAGGGTTTTTCTGTAAAACTGTAAATCCTGGGATAAATAGACAAATTCGCAGCGCAGGAAAAAAATACATGGGCGAAACAGAACTGAACTGGGCTGGGGAAGCTGCTCACATCGGGCCAAAACTGGCCGAAGGGGAAGCAGAGCGGTGGGCCGGCCGATCTGGGCCGACGAGGAAGCAGGGCGGCTCGCTTGACGCTGGGCCTCTCGGTCTGGCGAAGGGGACACGGCCCAGCGTGCGAAGCAGGGGGACGAGCGGTCGAGGCAGAGGTGCGGGTCAACGCAGGGATGAGGTGGGCGAGCAGGGGAGGTCGACGCGGTCCTGCACGGCTGCGATGCAGAGGACGATGGTGGAGGCGAGCGGCGCTGGCGAGGCGGCGGTGGCTCCGGGAACTCGACGGGGCGGTGGAGCTACAGGTCAACGGGGCGCAGAGGAGGTCTCTGGCGGCAGGGCTTGGCGAGCTCGGCGGTTCCTTGCTGTGGCAAGTACAGAGAGAGAGATGTGAGAGAGAGTGTTAGGGAAGGGAGAGAGACAGGGGAGGAGCGGAGCGGGATGAGGCCGGTCCTGGACGTTGTTGCTGACGGCGGGGTCGCCGGAGGGCGCGGCCTGTGGGTTGGTCGCCGGCTCAGGCAGAAGAGCTCGCCGGCTTAGGCAGAAGAGCTCGCCGGCTCGCGCGAAGGTTGCGGGCACGGGGCGGCTCGGCCTCAGGAACCAGAGGAGGCGCACAGGGAGGAGCTGCTGGAGGACGAGGAGGGACGAGGGCGACGGCCTGGAGCAGCTGCTGGAAGGGCTCCGACGAGACGAGCCAGGGGAGGCCTCGGGCGCCATGGCTTTGTTCCTGGGAGGAGGATGAAGAGAGATGCCGAGAGGTTAGAGAGAGAAAAGAAAAGAGAGAGGGCACGGGGATCGGCGGCGTGACCTTGAGCAAGAGCGGCGAGGTACAGCAGGGTCGGGGAAGTCCTCGGCTACCCTGGAAGGACGCTCGAGCGAGGTGGCTGGGTCGGGGATGGATCCCAAGGAAGAGGATCGGGGTGGCGACGGCACCGAGGAAAACGAGGGAGGCACGAGAGGATGGTGGTTGGCTGTGGGTGATCCCGATGGGGATTGAGCGGGTGGCGGCGCGATGGAACAAGAAGCCTAGGTTTTAGGGATTGGTCTAGGGTTAGGACTATTTATAGCAGATGGATTTTTAGGTAGGGGTATTTGGTCCCTCCGATTTTAATCGGACGGTCGAGAAATAAATAGATAGGGAGTCCAAAAAAGAAAACGGAGATATTTTATAGATATTTGAGGATGATCCGGATCCACTGGTAACGACAGTCTGAGTCGGGTTCGGGGGAGTTTCAGATGCGCGCAAGAGGGTCGATGCACTGTGCAAGGAGGGGTTAGGTGGTTTGACAAGAGGGAACCGAAAACACGGTTGGTCTCGAAAGGGTCAACGAACGCAACAAAGGGAAGCGAGGAGCGGCAACTATGAGCGGATGCAAGCTTTAAAAACAATGACGGCAACGAGGTGCCGATGCAATGCGGATGATGCCATGATGAAATGCAACCAACAAATAAATACACACAACGATCACAAAGAACATGGAAGGCGTCTGGAGCGTCGGTCTTGGGGCGTTACAACACTCCACCACTACAAGAGGATCTCGTCCCGAGATCTAGGATTGCACCGGAGAGAAAACGAAAAGGGAAGAGGTAAAACAAAGTTGCTTCTTTGACAAACGAGTGAAACCAAAGAACCTTGAGAGGTTGAAAACTTGAAAGAAGAATACGACAGAGTTGAACAAAATTGAGAAGACTCCGGTAGAAAAGAGAAACAAGGAACACCATGTGAACTTTGGAGTTTGCAAAGCTATGAATGACGAGAACAATGGACGAGAAGTCCATGCAAGCGCTCCGGTTGAAACGAGATTTACAAGGAACGATAATGATCAATTACGATAACGCTTCGGTTAAAACAAGATAGAGAAGGAATAAGAATGATATAATTTGGACAGCACTCCGACTGAAAATGGAAGGAATTAACATGAACTTGAGAAGATGGGATGATACTTGATGAAATCAACAACACACTGCCTCCGGAACTATTGAAAAATGGCACAAGGGGTAAGAAAGATTTCAGACAGCACTCCGGTTGAGAAGGTAGGCAATACTTGACAGAATGGGAAGAACTTGAAAAGAGGGCACGACACTCTGGTTGGAAATGGATAAGCACGAAAAGAACACGGTCCTCACAAACTGAGAAGATGAGTGAAGAGAGCAACATCACAATGCCTCTGGAAGAGATAAATAATAGAAGATAGATCCTTGGAATAAAGAATGGAGAAGAAAATGACAACTTCTGCCACAAATGAGCTTGGAAAGCATCCTTCCAAGAAGGTTATAACGGAGTTGTTGGGAAATCAACAACGAAAAGAACAAGCTTGTTGTGGGCTTATGGAAAACATCTCAAAAACTTGAGGTGAACTTCTGCCACTAACGGAAAAACAATAGATTGGATTGATATGAACAAGGAGACGAGAAACTTATTTCGCCGGGAGGATAAATGAAGAACTTGGGTCATTTATGAGCACCATAAATAGCAAAAATCCTTAGGGAAAGCTTTAGGTGAAACATGACACGAGATAAATCCAACAAAGAGATTGGTGGATTTAAAATATCTCATTCTTGACAACATGTGAATCATGAAACGCGGACTCAAACTGTCAAGAATGACATAACACCACCTCAAATGATAAGGTAGAACGAATTGCACTTTAGAATGCAAGATGAAGAATGCTTGGACTCCACAAAACAAAACATGTGTTGAGCACCATGTTTATCTTTGAGTATAGCTTGGCGGATCTTAACTTCGAGAAAAATCTTGAAGAACAATTCGATACTGAAAGGCATCCTTGATGAACCATCATGTAGAGCCTCCATGAAGAACTCCGGTAAAAAGGATGATAAAACGAAAGAGAAGTTGAGAACACAAGGTGAAGCCTTGCGATGATTTAGATGGATCTTCGCGACGAGATAATGCGGAAAACTTGGAACTCCGGAAAGAAAAGATGGACAACATATAACTGAGATATTGATATCACGAACAAACTCCGGTTGAAAGAATTAAACACTTGGATGAAACAAGAACAAGAATTATGTTATGCGTATCCTTCACCAATATAAATTGATGACAAGCAACGGATTTGGCATACTACTTATTCCCGTAGAAAGGATTAAGAGAGATATAGCGCAAACTTCAGAAGGTATTGATGGAATCACCGGTGGGATTTGGAAACAACGAATGAATTAAAATGATAACCAAGAAAGAGAACTCTTGAACGAACCACCGTAAGAATTGAAAATGAAAGTAGCAAAGGCATAATTCACCGAGAAGAATTAGAAAACGAATAAAGATACTAGACAGAATTTAGATACAAGTGAAACGAAGAGATCATGAATTGATTAGAGAATACTTGAATGATGCACCGATAAGATTTGGAGAACGAGAGCTGAATGTTGAGAACGAATAAATCTTCTGAAATGATGGCCTTCGGAGAATCAAACTGAAAAGACTCATGAATTGCTCCGGATGGGTGAAAAGAATTCTCGCAATCGAAAACAATTATGAGAGGATGGCATCAAGCTAGAACCATGAATCCTCCAGAGAATGGACCAGATTTAAGGGAAACTCTTCTTCGGTCTTCTAATGTTGAGAATGATGATGAGAAACACCACCATGAATTGTTGAGACACTCCGGAACAATGGATAATAGAAATGATGAACCAACGATGAAAGAATTTGAAAGATCTTCGAGAAAGACATTTGACTGCTGATAATTCATTCTTCCATCCAAAATTCGAAAAGAATTTGGGAATAGCTCCGGGGAAATTAGAAGAGTCAGGTAAGATCCTGGGAAAAGACCTGTGGGTTAGGGCCCACTCAAAAGAAACAACGTTGGAATGATTTAAAAGAAAGATTGCGCCGGTAGAATTAAATGGCTTGGATGAGGTAACAACCTCGAAATAGTTAGAACGGATTAGGAAAGGAAAGCACGAATCTTCTGAGATATGTTCAACACTTCGGGACAAATGAATAGCGAGAGCTGGATGATTACTAGCTGCATCGGCATGAGAAAGCATTTGAAACAAGGGAATGAATATGATCAACACCGCAAGCTTGAATTGAAACCACCGGAGAAGAAAGAGAACGAATAATGATGAAGTTAAGGCTCCGTTAGTATCTTCCTGAGAATCACCGGATAAGAACATTTACGGAAGAGAATGGAGAGACTTCCTATCTATAAGATGGATACTTGATTGAGAAATCTGAGTCCTTAAAAAAAGAGGGTGGAAGGGCAGGAAAACAAAGGCAACTTGGGGCATATGGAAACGAACACCATTGAGAAAAAGCTTAGAATTGATCTTGCGAATGTTGGAATGATCGGATGCACTTGAAGAGAAGCACGCCGGTTGGAAAAGAATTAACATGACGACCTCGATGATCGAGAAGGATTAGTATTCACATAGCAATATGAGAACACCGTTTAGGAAAGGTATGGATTCAACATTTGACTTCGAAGCAACTCGAATACCACAACTTAAAACAAAACAAAGGATTTGGCTTGCGGAATAAGCCGGAACAAACATATGATAGAGATTTCGTCCGAAGTTTTCGTGGTGGGGCCCACACGGGCTCGATCGTACAGCACCATCATGTACAAGGCAGTGCACATGACATACGAAGCGTCCCCGAGTCGGCATAGCCAAGGACTCTTTAAGACACTACGAGACCACTGTAAAACCAACCGTGGAAAGGCGGACCACTAGACGTCGAACCCCAATCTCATATCATGCATCTGTCGGAAAGATATCCTAGGAGCTACTTGAATTCCCACTTATAAACTCCCGAAACTTTCTGGTTATGCAATCTGGTGTTGGGGATACAGGGGACACAAAATATATCACCCAAACTAACAATACCTAGATCCAGCTGTATCCATCCTTCAACACATAACCAAGAAACCTTCGGAAATCATTTACCTCAACCTTCGAAAAGCATCCGTTATACGAGTTATGGCAATACTCCCGAACTCCCGCCCCAGTACTGGGTGGCGTCGAGGTGATCTCACCAACAACTGCATAAAAGAGATTTTCGATGTCGGTGAAACTTAGGTATTCCAGAACTGCAACGATAAAATTGTGACGACAACACCTCGGAGCTCAACTCCCCGGGACACTGCCACAACCCCTAAATGTCAGGAGGCACCAAGAACAATGTTCTCGTCACAAAACCATCGGAACGATTCTAAGATACCCGCGTGATCCTAAAAAAAATACTGAAATTTGAGGAGAGAAAAGTCAAAACTTCTACGTCAGGAGGCCTCACCAGAGCGACGAAGGGACTGAGGAGTAGAAAGAATCCTACTCTCCAATATATATATAATCCTAAGACTCAAAACATTTTTGTTCTAGACTCAACAACGCCAGCGATTCGATCAAGCAAGGGGCTCCTAAGTCGGGGATGTCTCTGATTACCAACTTGTTACGCCCATGATGCGGCTATATCTCCCACGTGTCGAGGCACGCTTAGAGGCATAACCACATTGTGGTTTTGTCGCAAGAAGGGTCATCTTCACACAATCCCATGTAATGAACAAGAATGGGATAAAGAGTTGGCTTACAATCGCCACTTCACACAATACATAAATGAATTCATACATCAATCAGAGTACACACATAGGTCCAACTACGGAACCAAAAGAAAAGAAGACAACCCCAAAAGCTAGATCCCCGATCGTCCCAACTGGGCTCCACTACTGATCAACAAGAACAGAACCAACACAATGAACAAGATCTTCATTGAGCTCCCACTTGAGCTTAGTTGCGTCACCTGCACTGGTATCATCGGCACCTGCAACTGTTTTGGAAGTATCTGTGAGTCACGAGGACTCAGCAATCTCACACCCGCGAGATCAAGACTATTTAAGCTTATGGGTAGGAAAGGGGTTAGTGAGGTGGAGCTGCAGCAAGCACTAAGCATATATGGTGGCTAACATACGCAAATAAGAGCGAGAAGAGGAGCAACGGAACGGTCGTCAACTAGTAATGATCAAGAAGTGATCCTGAACTCCTACTTACGTCAAACATAACCCAAAAATCGTGTTCACTTCCCAGACTCCACCGAAAAGAGACCATCACGGCTACACACGCGGTTGATGCGTTTTAATTAAGTCAAGTGTCAAGTTCTCTACAACCGGACATTAAAAAATTCCCATCTGCCACATAACCGCGGGCACGGCTAACGAAAGATAATACCCTGCAGGGGTGTCCCAACTTAGCCCATTATAAGCTCTCACGGTCAACGAAGGATATTCCTTCTCCCGGGAAGACCCGATCAGTCTCGGAATCCCGGTTTACAAGACATTTCGACAATGGTAAAACAAGACCAGCAAAGCCGCCCGGTGTGCCGACAAATCCCGATAGGAGCTGCACATATCTCGTTCTTAGGGCACACCGGATGAGCAAGACGTCGGGTTGGCATAGACCCTGGTTGCCCAGGGGTCGCCGGACATTGCTCGGTTTGGACCAGCACTCGAAGGAGCACTGGCCCGGGGGGTAAAATAAAGATGACCCTTGAGTCTGCAGAACCCAAGGGAAAAAGGCTTAGGTAGGCAAATGGTAAAACCAAGGTTGGGCCTTGCTGGAGGAGTTTTATTCAAAGCGAACTGTCAAGGGGGTCCCATAAATCACCCAATCGCGTAAGGAACGCAAAATCAAGGAACATAACACCGGTATGACGGAAACTAGGGCGGCAAGAGTGGAACAAAACACCAGGCATAAGGCCGAGCCTTCCACCCTTTACCAAGTATATAGATGCATTAATTAAATAAGAGATATTGTGATATCCCAACATAAACATAATCCAACATGGAGCAATCTTCATCTTCACCTGCAACTAGCAACGCTATAAGAGGGGCTGAGCAAAAGCGGAAACATAGCCAAACAACGGTTTGCTAGGAAAGGTGGGTTAGAGGCTTGACATGGCAATATGGGAGGCATGATATAGCAAGTGGTAGGTAGCGCAACATAGCGATAGAGCAAACAACTAGCAAGCAAAGGTAGAAGTGATTTCAAGGGTATGGTCATCTTGCCTGAGATCCCGCAAGGAAGAAGAACGAGTCCATGAAGAAGACAAACGGATGTAGTCGAACGAATCCTCACAACTCCGGAACGAAACCGAAGCTAACGAGAGAAGCAAACCGGAAAGAAGCAAACAACATACTAAACAACCATCACATACACATGGCATGATGCACAACCAAGTATGATGCATGTCCGGATTAATGAGGCATGGCATGGCAAAGTGCATAAACAATACTACAAATTAAATGGAGCTCAATATGCAACGAGTTGCATATTGACGAAACACCGCATTCAAGTTATTTAGTTTGCTCTTGTTTATGTACCCAACAATATTAAATGTTGATTAACATGGCAAGAGGTGAGGCATATGAAAACTACCTATCTAGGCAAATTTAAATGAGGCCGGAACAACAAACAACAATTCCGGAAAATTCCCATATGCATATTTTAGATTTGGTACTGTTCTACCATAAACACAATTTTAATGTTGTTAAACAGCAAAATAAAATGCACCAAGTTAATCTATGCATTTTTCTACCCCATTTACATATATAATTTATTAAAATCCGAGCTACGGTTATTTAGTTATGAAATAAATCATTTTAACATGGCATTTGAGCAAATTTAATCAAACAGAAATTTAAACATTTTAAACATGGATGCAAGCAGCATATTATGAACTTGGATAAAATTCTGAGCATTTTTCATATATAAAGTTTTAACATATGATGCACTGTTAAAGAGTTATTATATGCATGATGTTTGAGGGTTTTTCTGTAAAACTGTAAATCCTGGGATAAATAGACAAATTCGCAGCGCAGGAAAAAAATACATGGGCCGAAACAGAACTGAACTGGGCTGGGGAAGCTGCTCACATCAGGCCAAAACTGGCCAAAGGGGAAGCAGAGCGGTTGGCCGGCGGATCTGGGCCGACGAGGAAGCAGGGCGGCTCGCTTGGCGCTGGGCCTCTCGGTCTGGCGAAGGGGACACGGCCCAGCGTGCGAAGCAGGGGGACGAGCGGTTGAGGCAGAGGCACGGGTCAACGCAGGGATGAGGCGGGCAAGCAGGGGAGGTCGACGTGGTCCTGCACGGCTGCGATGCAGAGGACGACGATGGAGGCGAGCGGCGCTGGCGAGGCGGCGGTTGCTCCGGGAACTCGATGGGGCGGTGGAGCCGCAGGTCAACGGGGCGCAGAGGAGGTCTCTGGCAGCAGGGCTTGGCGAGCTCGATGGTTCCTTGCTGTGGCAAGTACAGAGAGAGAGAGATGTGAGAGAGAGCATTAGGGAAGGGAGAGAGACAGGGGAGGAGAGGAGCGGGAGGAGGCCGGTCCTGGACGTTGTTGCCAACGGCGGGGTCGCCGGAGGGCGCGGCCTGCGGGTTGGTCGCTGGCTCAGGCAGAAGAGCTCGCCGGCTCGCGCGAGGGTTGCCGGCACGGGGCGGCTCGGCCTCGGGAACCAGAGGAGGCGCATAGGGAGGAGCTACTGGAGGACGAGGAGGGACGAGGGCGACGGCCTGGAGCAGCTGCTGGAAGGGCTCCGACGAGACGAGCCAGGGGAGGCCTCGGGCGCCATGGCTTTGTTCCTGGGAGGAGGATGAAGAGAGATGCTGAGAGGTTAGAGAGAGAAAAGAAAAGAGAGAGGGCACGGGGATCGGCGGCGTGACCTTGAGCAAGAGCGGCGAGGTACAGCGGGGTCGGGGAGGTCCTCGGCTGCCCTGGAAGGAGGCTCGGGCGAGGTGGCTGGGTCGGGGATGGATCCCAAGGAAGAGGATCGGGGTGGTGACGGCGCCGAGGAAAACGAGGGAGGCACGAGAGGATGGTGGTTGGCTGTGGGTGATCCCGATGGGGATTGAGCGGGTGGCGGCGCGATGGAACAAGAAGCCTAGGTTTTAGGGATTGGTCTAGGGTTAGGACTATTTATAGCAGATGGATTTTTAGGTAGGGGTATTTGGTCCCTCCGATTTTAATCGGACGGTCGAGAAATAAATAGATAGGGAGTCCAAAAAAGAAAACGGAGATATTTTATAGATGTTTGAGGATGATCCGGATCCACTGGTAACGACAGTCTGAGTCGGGTTCGGGGGAGTTTCGGATGCGCGCAAGAGGGTCGATGCACTGTGCAAGGAGGGGTTAGGTGGTTTGACAAGAGGGAACCGAAAACACGGTTGGTCTCGAAAGGGTCAACGAACGCAATGGAGGGAAGCGAGGAGCGGCACTACGAGCGGATGCAGGCTTTAAAAACAATGACGGCAACGAGGTGCCGATGCAATGCGGATGATGCCATGATGAAATGCAACCAACAAATAAATACACACAACGATCACAAAGAACATGGAAGGCGTCTGGAGCGTCGGTCTTGGGGCGTTACAGATATGTTGGATAAGGGTGCGACGAAGCGGAACTGTGACCGTGGACTTGGGTGTTGGCAAAGCGGCCCTGGTAGGGTTGAGAATGGTATAGGCGAAGCTACTCCGGTAGGGTTGAGGATGGTGTCGGCGAAGCGGCTCCGGTAGGGTTGAGGAAGTTGTCGGCGAAGAGGATCAGAGGCCGTCGATGGGGGCATCGGTGGGGCAGCTCCGGGGGTGTGGACGAAGCATCTCCATGTGGAGTATGAAGGAGCCGATGCAGATGCGCTGCGGTTGACGAGAGTACCAGCAAAGCTGATACGGCACCGAGGACAAGGTCGATTGTTGGAGATGTGCCCTAGTGGCAATAATAAATTGGTTATTATAGGAAGTGAGCCTAGCTCAGTTGTCTAGTGGAGTGGATGTACAACCCAGCCACCCAGATTCAAGTCCTCACGGGCGCGAATTTGGGTTCTTATTAGTTAAAAAACTCGCTGTGGGGGGCTTCCCCTACCGCTTTCCTTTCAAAAAAATAAATTGGTTATTATCATATTCCTTGTTCATGATAAAGGTTTATTATTTATACTATAATTGTATTAACCGGAAACTTAAATACATGTGTGAATACATAACTAATACTATGTCCCTAGTGAGACTCTACTAGACTAGCTCGTTGATAAAAAATGGTAAAGGTTTCCTAACCATAGACATGAGTTGTCGTTTGCTAATGAGATCACATCATTAGGAGAATGATGTGATGGACAAGACCCAACCGTAAGCTTATCATTCGATCGTATCACTTGAGCTTATTGCTATAGCTTTCTTCATGTCAAGTATCTAATCCTAAGACCATGAGATCATGCAACTCCCAGATACCGGAGGAAAACCTTGTGTGCTATCAAACATCACTTCGTAATTGGGTGATCATAAAGATGATCTACAGGTATCTCTGAAGGTGTCTGTTGGGTTGGCATGGATCGAGATTGGGATTTGTCACTCCGTGTGACGAAGAGATATCTCTGGGCTCTCTCGGTAATACAACATCGTAAAGAGCTTGCAAGCAATGTGGCTAATGAGTTAGTCATGAGATCTTGTATTACGGAACGAGTAATGAGACTTGTTGGTAATGAGATTGAAGTAGGTATGGAGATGCCGACGATCGAATCTCGGGCAAGTAACATATCGCCGGACAAAGGGAATTGCATATGAGATTAACCAAATCCTTGAAATCGTGGTTCAATCAATAAAATATATTCGTGTAATATTTAGGAACCAATATGGACATCCATATTCCATTATTGGTTATTGACCAGGGAGGTGTCTCGGCCATGTCTACATGATTCTCGAACCCATAGGGTCCGCACGCTTAACGTTCGACGCTAGAGTAATATTGGGATATGCATGTTGGTTACCGAATGTTGTTCAGAGTCCCAGATGAGATCCCGGAAGTCACGAGGAGTTCCGGAATGGTCCGGAGGTAAAGATTTATATATGGAAAGTTGCTTTCAGGGTTTCGGAAAAAAGTTTCTGATTTTTCGGTATTGTACCGGGAAGCTTCTAGAAGGTTTCGGAAACTTCTGGAGGAGTCCAGAAGTACACAAAGGGTTCGACCACGTCCCAAGGGCTAGCATGGGCTGAGAGGAGGTGCCCTGGCCTTATTGGGCCAGGCGCGCAAGCCCCTCAAGACCCATGTGGCTTGGGAGAGGTGGAAAGTCCACCTGTGTATGGAAAAGGAGGGAGTTGGACTAGGAGTCCAACTCCTCCCCCTTGGTGCGTC
The DNA here is from genome assembly GCF_018294505.1 of Triticum aestivum. Classification (NCBI taxonomy): domain Eukaryota; kingdom Viridiplantae; phylum Streptophyta; class Magnoliopsida; order Poales; family Poaceae; genus Triticum; species Triticum aestivum. Next base: position 138,418,109 of record NC_057808.1, read on the forward strand.
CCTAAGGCTTGGAGGGCTGGCCACCACGCCCCTCCACCTATATATAGAAGGGAGGGGGCACCCCCAAGAGGACACACAAGCCCTTGTCCCCCTCTCTCTCTCTCTCGTCACTTCGTAACTCCTCCGTCTTCACTGTTTCGGTAGCGCTCGGCGTAGCCCCGTCGGATTCACTCCACTACCCTCACTGTCACGTTGTCGTGCTGCCAGTAATCCCATCTACTTCTCCTCTCGCGCTTGCTAGATCAAGGAGGAGAAGACGTCATCAAGTCGTACATGTGCTGAACGTGGAGGTGCTGTCCGTTCGGTGCTTCATCAGCTTGGATCGCGATTGGATCGTGATGAGTACGAATACATCAACCGCATCATGCTTCGTTCCCCACCATGATATTACTACTCCAGTGCATGCATGTGAGTAGTTAAATCATGGGTTGCTACTTCCATTGGTCTCCTTCGTATTTTGTGCTAAATTTTGACCATAATATTAACTAATACAATATTAATGCATGTCATAAAAAATAATATCATCAAAAACTATGTTCAAATATGAATCCAATGATATAATTTTTAGTGGCATGCATTAACATTTTATTAGTTAAATTTTTGGTCAAAATTTGGCACAAAATACAAAGGGGGCCAATAAACCAGGACGCCTAGAACACGATCAATTTTTGCTTGGATTACTGTTGGTGGCCTTTGTATTTAAAAATGGACAGAATGGAGTAGTATCTATATCTTAGCCTTGTAGGGCTCTCCCAACACCTACGCTCGCCTCCCCACCTCACCCATCAGATCCCGGCATCCCGCGGGCTCCCGTCTCACTACGGCCCGTAGCACTGCCGCCTTTGAGAGAAACCCACATGTGTTTCAGAGGGGATCCATTGGTCTGGAATCATAGATCGGTGGCACCAGAGGACATGCCAGGGCTGCATTGCAAGTGGTGGGCAACAAGGGCAAACTAGATCGAGGAAGTGTCGCATCGATTGGAGAAAAGTTCAAAGGAGCTGTGCCTGGCAAAGCACAAGGCGGAGGCGCAAGTCGCTCTCAGGAGAGAGATGCTAAGGGATGTCAGCATCTAGCAGCATCGCGCTGACTTTGAGCTGGGGCTAATGGCAGAGATCATATTCATGGAGTCGACTGCGATGAAAGAGTGCGCATGCCTGCAGAATGGGATGAGCAGCCGGTGCAACAGTTCAAATGGGCGGTAGGAGAAACCAAATCGCGGAACCAGCTGCGGCGGCGGCATTGGGCATGCGTCATAGGCGGGGTGAGATATCCTCCTTCCCCACCAGTGATGCAGTGACCTACTCGGTTGCTGCTGCAATGAACTTGCGGCACCATGGCGGTTTGCAACCGTGACAATCACTCCATCTATATGTATTTTATTTCTGTGAAAATACTTGGTCATTTGGAAAAAGATGGTAATTGATTTATCATGAGTTTTTTAATGCTTGGTTGTGACAATCACCTAATAGCCACAAGTCTCCATCACGTAATACTTGACGGTTGGTTGCACCAACAGATGCTCGGTCGGAACCGCATCTCACCGAAGGGACACACATCGGCTTGGTCCGACATGTACGACTAGGTACATCACTGACATGTGTGGCCGCATGTGAGCAGTACTTGAAATTTGTGTTCCAGAAAACTCATCGGGAGCTGTTTCGGGCTTCGAAACCAAAACCATCAATAAATCTTTAGCTTGTTTCCCATCACATTCCAAAGTAGTACTACCATGCTATAATTAAGTGCAAACCTATTCACACCTATCAAACCTGAATGTGTTCCCACTATGCAACTTTTAGTACTAGTACTAGTAGGTTATAAAAAGGGGAACTACCTAGTCGAAAATTACTCTACCTTCCTCCTCATAAATCTTTCTTGTTCGTCCTTTCTTTCCATGGCCGGTGTGAAGAGCTCTAGATCGAGAATTACTAATAACAAGGGAGCAACGACCAAGCGTCGGAACCGGGGCTCTTGGACCCAAGAAGGTTTGAACTCTGGGGTGCACTTGTTCCTACCGCCCTACTCAGCCTCAAGACCCACTAGTTCACTATGATGCAGTGGCATGCTCAAGCTCAGGAAGAAGAAAAATGGACACGGCATATTACCCAGGTTCGTGCCACCTTGCGGTCTAAACCTACTCCTGCTTGGTTGGAATTGCTTTGGAAGATGGAGTACAAGCGTGTAGCTCTAATCGCACGACGAGTCAACGGGGGGGCAAGTCCCTCTCTATGGTGGCACCCTGCCCTCTTTTATATTGGCCTTGGTCCTCTTCCCCCAAAAACACATGGCGGGAAGGGTTGCCACAACGGCCAATTCGAAGGGGGACAAGGATGCAGCTCTTTGCCAGCAAAAGCCTCCTGCCATGACGCGCCGGTGCGCCCGGTGATGACCTCCGTCCTCAAGAGCCATCGTCTTGGTCCTCTTGCACCGAACGGGCAACCTTTGGGATTTCTTTGGGAACTGGTGCGCTATCCTTGCTCCCTTAGCACGAAAGGGGAAAGCCTCCTCATCCGCGCTTGCTGGCACGGCCTTGTTGGGGAGCGTAGTAATAATTCAAAATTTCCTACATGTCACCAAGATCAATCTAGGAGAAGCTAGCAATGAGAGAGAGGGAGTGCATCTTCATACCCTTGAAGATCGCTAAGCGGAAGCGTTACAAGAACGCGGTTGATGGAGTCGTACTCGCGGCGATTCAAATCACGGAAGATCCGATCCAAGCGCAGAACGGACAGTGTCTCCGCGTTCAACACACATACAGCCCGGGGACGTCTCCTCCTTCTTGATCTAGCAAGGGGAGAGGATAAGTTGAGCGAGAACTCCGGCAGCACGACGGCATGGTGGTGGAGCTCGTGGTTCTCCAGCAGAGCTTCGCTACGCTCAACGGAGGAGGAGGAGGAGTTGGAGGGGGAGGGCTGCGCCACGGGCAAGGGGTGTCGCTCCCATGCACCTCCCCGCTATATATAGGGGTGGAGGGGGCTGGTTTCTTGCCCTCCAAGTCCATTGGGGCGTTGTCAAAGGTGGGACGAAAGAAATCCCATCCTTTCCCTTCCCCACCGATTGTTATCCCCCTTTTTTAGGGATCTTGGTCTTATCCCTTCGGGATATGATCTTATTCCTTTTAAGGGGGGATCTTGGTGCACCTTAACCAGGGGTGTGGGGCCTTTCCCCCACTACCCACGTTCATGTGGGTCCCCCCATGCAGGTGGGCCCCACTCCTGAACCTTCTAAACCTTCCTGGTCCAATACCGAAAAATTTCGAACATTTTCCGGTGGCCAAAATAGGACTTCCCATATATAAATCTTTACCTCTGGACCATTCCGGAGCTCCTCGTGACGTCCGAGATCTCGTCCGAGACTCCTAAAAACTTTCGGTAACCACATAATATTCCCATTACAACTCTAGCGTCACCGAACCTTAAGTGTGTAGACCCTACGGGTTCGGGAGCCATGCAGACATGACCGAGATGCCTCTCCGGAAAATAACCAATAGCGGGATCTGGATACCCATATTGGATCCCACATGTTCCACGATGATCTCATCGGATGAACCACGATGTCGAGGATTCAATCAATCCTGTATACAATTCCCTTTGTCCATCCGTATGTTGATTGCCCGAGATTCGATTGTCGGTATCCCCATACCTCGTTCAATCTCGTTACCGGCAAGTCTCTTTACTCATTCCGTAACACATGATCCCGTGACTAAATCCTTAGTCACATTGAGCTCATTATGATGATGCATTATCAAGTGGCCCACAGATACCTCTCCGTCATACGGAGTGACAAATCCCAGTCTTGATTCGTGCCAACCCAACAGATACTTTCGGTGATACCTGTAGTGCACCTTTATAGTCACCTAGTTACGTTGTGACGTTTGATACACCCAAAGCATTCCTACGGTATCTGGGAGTTGCACAATCTCATGGTCTAAGGAAATGATACTTGACATTATAAAAGCTCTAGCAAACGAACTACACGATCTTGTGCTATGCTTAGGATTGGGTTTTGTCCATCACATCATTCTCCTAATGATGTGATCCCCTTATCAATGACATCCAATGTCCATGGTTAGGAAACCATAACCATCTATTGACCAACGAGCTAATCAAATAGAGGCTCACTAGGGACATGTTGTGGTCTATGTATTCACACATGTATTACGGTTTCCGGTTAATACAATTATAGCATGAACAATAGACAATTATTATGAACAAGGAAATATAATAATAACCATTTTATTATTGCCGCTAGGGCATATTTCCAACAGTCTCCCACTTGCACTAGAGTCAATAATCTAGTTACATTGTGATGAATCGAACACCCATAGAGTTCTAGTGTTGATCATGTTTTGCTCGTGGAAGAGGTTTAGTCAACGGATCTGCGACATTCAGATCCGTATGTACTTTACAAATATCTATGTCTCCATCTTGAATATATTCACGAATGGAGTTGAAGCGGCGCTTGATGTGCTTGGTCTTCTTGTGAAACTTGGGCTCCTTGGCAATGGCAGTAGCTCCAGTGTTGTCACAGAAGAGAGTCATCGGGCCCAACGCATTAGGAATCACTCCTAGGTCAGTGATAAACTCCTTCATCCAGACTCCTTCCTGCGCTACTTCTGAAGCAGCTATGTACTCCGCTTCACATGTAGATCCCGCCACGATGCTTTGCTTGCAACTGCACTAGCTGACTGCCCCACCATTCAAAATATACACATATCCGGTTTGTGACTTGGAGTCATCCAGATTTGTGTCAAAGCTAGCGTCGACGTAACCCTTTACAACGAGCTCTTCGGCACCTCCATAAACGAGAAACGTATCCTTAGTCCTTTTCAGGTACTTCAGGATATTCTTGACCATTATCCAGTGTTCCATACCGGGATCACTTTGGTACCTCCCTACCAAACTTATGGCAAGGTTCACATCAGGTCTGGTACACAGCATGGCATACATAACAGAGCCTATGGCAGAGGCATAGGGGATGACACTCATCTTTTCTCTTTCTTCTGCCAAGGTCGGGCGTTGAGCGGCGCTCAATCTCACACCTTGCAATACAGGCGAGAACCCCTTCTTGGACTGATCCATATTGAACTTCATCAATATCTTTTCAAGGTATGTGCTTTATGAAAGACCAATGAGGCGTCTCAATTTATCTCTATAGATCTTGATGCCTAATATGTAAGCAGCTTCTCCAAGGTCCTTCATTGAAAAACACTTATTCAAGTAGGCCTTTATGCTTTCCAAAAGTTCTATATCATTTCCCATCAACAGTATGTCATCCACATATAATATGAGAAATGATATAGAGCTCCCACTGACTTTCTTGTAAATACAGGCTTCTCCATAAATCTGTATAAACCCAAACGCTTTGATCATTTCATCAAAGCGAATGTTCCAACTCCGAGATGCTTGCACCAGCCCATAGATGGAGCGCTGGAGCTTGCATACCTTGTTAGCATTCTTAGGATCGACAAAACCTTCCGGCTGCATCATATACAATTCTTCCTTAAGGAAACCGTTAAGGAATGCCATTTTGACGTCCATTTGCCATATCTCATAATTATATAATGCGGCAATTGCTAACATGATTTGGACGGACTTCAGCTTCGCTATGGGTGAGAAGGTCTCATCATGGTCAATTCCTTGAACTTGTCGATAACCCTTAGCGACAAGCCGAGCCTTATAGACGGTCACATTACCATCCGTGTCAGTCTTCTTCTTAAAGATCCACTTATTCTCTATGGCTTGCCGATCATCGGGCAAGTCCACCAAAGTCCATACTTTGTTTTCATACATGGATCCTGTCTCGGATTTCATGGCTCCGAGCCATTTGTTGGAATCCGGGCCCGCCGTCGCTTCTTCATAGTTCGAAGGTTCACCGTTGTCTAACAACATGATTTCCAGGACAGGGTTGTCGTACCACTCTGGTGCGAAACGTGTCCTCGTGGACCTACGAAGTTCAGTAGCAACTTGATCTTAAGTTTCATGATCGTCATCATTAACTTCCTCTCTAGTCGATGCAGGCACCACAGAAACATCTTCCTGATCTGCGCTACTTTCCGGTTCAAGAGGGGGTACCTCATCAAGTTCTACTTTCCTCCCACTTACTTCTTTCGAGAGAAACTCTTTCTCCAAAAAGGATCCATTCTTGGCAACAAAGATCTTGCCTTCGGATCTGAGGTAGAAGGTATATCCAATAGTTTCCTTAGGGTATCCTATGAAGATGCATTTTTCCGATTTGGGTTCGAGCTTTTCAGGTTGAAGTTTCTTGACATAAGCTTCGCCTCCCCAAACTTTCAGAAACGACAGCTTAGGTTTCTTCTCAAACCATAATTCATAGGTGTCGTCTCAACAGATTTAGACGGTGCCCTATTTAAAGTGAATGCGGCAGTCTCTAAAGCATAACCCCAAAATGATAGCGGTAGATCAGTAAGAGACATCATAGATCGCACCATATCCAATAGAGTGCAATTACGACGTTCGGACACACCATTACGCTGAGGTGTTCCAGGCGGCGTGAGTTGTGAAACAACTCCACATTTCCTTAAGTGCATGCCAAACTCGTGACTCAAATATTCTCCTCCACGATCTGATCGTAAGAACTTTATTTTCCTGTCACGTTGATTCTCTACCTCACTCTGAAATTCCTTGAACTTTTCAAAGGTCTCAAACTTGTGTTTCATTAAGTAGACATACCCATATCTACTTAAGTCATCAGTGAGGGTGAGAACATAACGATAGCACCGCGAGCCTCAACGCTCATTGGACCGCATACATCAGTATGTATTATTTCCAACAAGTTGGTTGCTCGCTCCATTGTTCCGGAGAACGGAGTCTTGGTTATTTTGCCCATGAGGCATGGTTCGCACGTGTCAAATGATTCATAATCAAGAGACTCCAAAAGTCCATCTGCATGGAGTTTCTTCATGCGTTTGACACCAATATGACCAAGGCGGCAGTGCCACAAGTATGTGGGACTATCATTATCAACCTTACATCTTTTGGCATTCACACTATGAATATGTGTAACATCACGTTCGAGATTCAATAAAAATAAACCATTGACCAGCGGGGCATGACCATAAAACATATCCTTCATATAAATAGAACAACCATTATTCTCGGATTTAAATGAGCAGCCATCTCGCATTAAATGAGATCCAGATACAATGTTCATGCTCAAAGCTGGCACTAAATAACAATTATTGAGGTTTAAAACTAATCCCGAAGGTAGATGTAGAGGTAGCGTGCCGACGGCGATCACATCGGCCTTGGAACTATTCCCGACGCGCATCGTCACCTCGTCCTTCGCCAGTCTCCGCTTATTCCGCAGCTCTTGTTTTGAGTTACAAATGTGAGCAACCGCACCGGTATCAAATACCCAGGAGCTGCTATGAGCGCTGGTAAGGTAAACATCAATAACATGTATATCATATATACCTTTGGCGTTGCCGACCTTCTTATCCGCTAAGTACTTGGGGCAGTTCCGCTTCGAGTGACCATTTCCCTTGCAATAAAAGCACTCAGTCGCAGGCTTGGGTCCATTCTTTGGCTTCTTCCCGGCAACTGACTTACTGGGCGCGGCAACTCCCTTGTTGTCCTTCTTGAAGTTCTTCTTACCTTTGCCTTTCTTGAAACTAGTGGTCTTATTCACCATCAACACTTGATGTTCCTTTTTGATCTCCACCTCCACTGATTTCAGCATCGAATATAACTCGGGAATGGACTTTTCCATCCCTTGCATATTGTAGTTCATCACAAAGCTCTTGTAGCCAGGTGGAAGCGACTAGAGGATTCTGTCAATGACCGAGTCATCTAGAAGATTAACTCCTAGCTGAGACAAGCGGTTGTGGAACCCAGACATTTGAGTATATGCTCGCCGACAGAACTGTTTTCCTCCATCTTACAACTGTAGAACTTGTTGGAGACTTCATATCTCTCGACCTGGGCATGAGCTTGGAAAACCATTTTCACCTCTTGGAACATCTCATATGCTCTGTGTTGCTCAAAACGCTTTTGGAGCCCCGGTTCTAAGCTGTAAAGCATGCTGCACTGAACCAGGGAGTAATCATCACTACGCGACTGCCAGGCGTTCATAACGTCTTGAGTTGCTGGGAAAATGGGTGCGTCACCTAGCGGTGCTTCAAGGACATATGCTTTCTTGGCAGCTATGTGGATGATCCTCAAGTTACGGACCCAATCCGTATAGTTGCTACCATCGTCTTTCAGCTTGGTTTTCTCTAGGAACGCGTTGAAGTTGAGGGCAACATTAGCGTGGGCCATTTGATCTACATGATAGATTGTAAAGACAATTTTAGACTAAGTTCATGATAATTAAGTTCATCTAATCAAATTATTTAATGAACTCCCGCTCAGATAGGCATCCCTCTACTAATCTAAGTGATACATGATCTGAATCGACTAGGCCGTGTCCGATCATCATGTGAGACAGACTAGTCATCAACGGTGAACATCTCCATGTTGATCGCATCTACTATACGACTCATGTTCGACCTTTCGGTCTCTCATGTTCCGAGGCCATGTCTGTACATGCTAGGCTCGTCAAGTAAACCTAAGTGTTTCGCATGTGTAAATCTTGTTTTGTATCGACCAGACCTCAAACAGTCTAGTCTCTGTGCATCAGTGTCATCCCTGGATCAGTAATGCTGACACGCACAGTACTTGAAGGATTGGGCTGCGGGGCTCGGCCTCCCGGCTTATAAAGGCCGGCCGGGCCAGAGTCCTAGCCGGACACGGCCCGGTAGGTCGGTTCGTTTTTTTATTCGGGCGTGCAGACAAAGAAAGAAAAGAAATACTAAACGGACTCCAAAGATCCCGAAATAAATTTTCCCCGTCCTCTAAAATCTAGCCCGACAATATGAACATTTATTTGGGGTCTAAATGCAATTTTGAAAAACGCATATTTTTCCTAGGCAAATAAAATAGAAATAAATCAAATATTTGTTTTTAATATTTTTCCTCCGATATTTCATTATTTTTGGAGAATTCATATTATCCCCTCTCATATATTTTAAATATGAAACATTTTTCAGAGAGAAAAATAATTAAAACAAATGATCCTCGTTTCGATATTTGATAAAATTCAAATATGAAAATCATGAAATCCCCAACTCTCTCCGTGGGTCCTTGAGTTGCGTGGAATTTCTAGGATCGCAAAACAAAATGCAATAAAATATGTTATGCATGATGATCTAATGTATAACATTCCAGATTGAAAATTTGGGATGTTACAAACCTACCCCCCCTTAAGATGAATCTCGCCCTCGAGATTCGGGTTGGCTAGAAAATAGGTGAGGTTGGTCCTTCTGTAGATCTTCCTCTCGCTCCCAGGTGGCTTCATCCTCGGTATGGTGACTCCACTGAACTTTGCAAAACTTGATAACCTTGCTGCGGGTGACTCTGCTGGCAAACTCGAGAATCTTAACTGGTTTCTCCTCGTAGGTCAGAATGCTATCCAGTTGAATCGCTTCCAGTGGCACTGTATCTCTCGGTGGTATCTCAGCCATCTCCGCGTGGCACTTCTTCAGCTGGGATACGTGGAACACATCGTGAACTCCTGACAATCCTTCGGGCAATTCCAACTTGTAAGCAACTTCTCCCATACGCTCCAAAACTTTGTATGGTCCTACAAAATGTGGCGCTAACTTTCCCTTAACTCCAAAGTGCTTCACTCCTCGAAGTGGTGATACTCGAAGATAAACTCTGTCTCCGACTTTGTAAACTGTCTCCTTGCGTTTAGAATCTGCATAGCTCTTCTGCCTAGACTGGGCTACCTTGAGCCTATCGCGAATCAACTTCACCTTCTGTTCAGACTCTTTAATCAAATCTGGTCCAAACAACTGGCGGTCTCCAACTTCGTCCCACAACAACGGTGTCCTGCACCTCCTTCCGTACAAAGCTTCGAAAGGGGCCATTTTCAAACTGGATTGGTAGCTATTGTTGTAAGAAAACTCTGCATATGGCAAATTGTCGTCCCAACTAGATCCATAATCTAGCGCACAAGCTCTCAGCATGTCCTCCAAAATCTGATTGACTCTCTCGGTCTGTCCGTCTGTCTGTGGATGAAAGGCTGTACTGAACTCTAGCCTGGTACCCAAAGTCTCGTGCAACTGATTCCAAAACTTTGAAGTAAACTGGGTTCCTCTATCTGATACAATGGTCCTCGGAACTCCATGCAGACATACGATCCTGGTCATGTATATCTTTGCCAACTTAGCACCGGTATAAGTGGTCTTTACTGGGATGAAATGAGCTACCTTCGTCAAACGATCAACTACAACCCATATCGAGTCATAGCCTGAACGAGTCCTGGGCAATCCCGTGATAAAATCCATGCCTAGTTTATCCCACTTCCATTCGGGTATCGGCAATGGTTGTAGCAATCCTGCTGGCTTCTGATGCTCTGCCTTCACTCTCTGACATACATCACAAACTGCTACGTACTCTGTAATATCCTTCTTCATTCCGGTCCACCAGAAACTATCCTTCAAATCCAGATACATCTTGGTATTTCCTGGGTGAATCGAATACGGCGAATCATGGGCCTCTTGCAGAATCAACTTCCTGATCTCCGGATCATTGGGCACATAAACGCGGTCCTCAAACCATAAGGTATCGTGCTCATCCTCACGAAATCCCTTGGCTTTTCCTTTACTCATCCTTTCCTTTATCTCGGCAATTCCCTTGTCTGTCTTCTGAGCTTCTCTGATCTTATCCATCAAAGTGGATTGAATCTCCAATGCTTCTATATAGCCTCTCGGAACTATTTCCAAACATAGTTTGCGAAGATCCTCTGCTAACTCCTTGGGTAACTCTCCAGTCATGAGTGTGTTGACATGGCTCTTGCGGCTCAACGCATCAGCTACTACGTTAGCCTTCCCTGGGTGATAGTGCAATCTCATATCATAATCCTTAATGAGCTCCAACCATCTCCTTTGCCTGAGATTCAACTCCTTCTGCGTGAAAATGTACTTCAAACTCTTGTGATCCGTGTACACCTCACAATGGTTTCCGATGAGAAAATGTCTCCGTGTCTTCAACACATGCACTACGGCTGCTAACTCCAAATCATGTGTAGCATAATTCAACTCACAGGGTTTAAGCTATCGTGAGGCATATGAAACAACTCTTCCCTCCTGCATTAGCACTGCTCCAAGTCCTCGACGAGAAGCGTCGCAATATACTTCATAATCCTTGCGTTGATCTGGCAAAATCAACACTGGCGTTGTAACTAAATGTTTCTTCAACTCCTGGAAACTAGCCTCACATTCCTCTGTCCAATTGAACTTGGTGTCCTTCTTCAACAATTCTGTCATAGGCTTTGCAATCTTTGAGAAATTCTCAATGAATCTCCGGTAGTATCCTGCGAGTCCAAGGAAACTCCGGATCTCTCCAACTGTCGTGGGTGACTTCCAATTTGTCACAGTGTTAACCTTGGTGGGATCTACTGCTATTCCTTCTCCGGATATAACATGTCCAAGGAATCCAACTTCCTTTACCAAAACTCGCACTTGCTGAACTTGGCATATAACTGATGTTCTCTGAGCTTTCCAAGTACCAAACGCAAATGCTCCTTATGCTCTTCTTCATTCTTCGAATAGACCAGAATATCATCAATGAACACTACGACGAACTTATCCAAAAATTCCATAAACACTTTGTTCATCATGTTCATGAAATAGGCAGGTGCGTTAGTCAGGACAAATGACATAATGGTGTACTCATATAGCCCATACCTTGTGGTAAAAGCTATCTTGGGTATATCCTGCTCTCGAATCTTCAACTGGCGGTATCCTGATCGCAAATCAATCTTGGAAAATACTTTAGCTCCTTGTAGTCTGTCAAACAGATCATTGATCATCGGCAGTGGGTACTTGTTCTTGATTGTTACTTCATTCAATCCACGATAATCAACAACCATCCTCAACGATCCATCTTTCTTCTCCACTAGAAGTACTGGTGATCCCCAAGGTGACGAACTTGGGCAAATATATCCTTTATCCAGTAACTCCTTAATATGCTTCTTAATTTCTTCCAAATCCTTAGCGGGCATCCTGTACGGTCTCTTAGATATTGGACTGTGCCTGGCAAAAGCTCAATCAAAAACTCAATGTCTCTATCCGGTGGCATGCCTGGCAACTCCTTGGAAATACGTCAGGGAAATCCTTCACCACTAGCACTTCCTCCTGTACAACTCCTGATAAGGAATTCACTTGAGTCCTCTTCGGCACATGCCGGGATACATACTTAATCCTTCTTCCTTCTGGGGTAGTAAGCAAGATCGTCTTACTGGCGCAATCGACGTTTCCTCCATACATCGATAGCCAATCCATTCCCAAAATCACATCCAAACCTTGCGACTCCAAAACTATTAGGTCTGAGGGGAAAACATGCCTACCTATGGCCAATGGCATCTGAAAACATCCTTGGCTTGCCATATACTCTGCTCCTGGCGAGGTTACTAACATAGGTGTTCTAAGAACTTTGGTGGGCAACTTAAGCTTATCCACAAATCCCCTTGATATGTATGCATGCGATGCACCAGTATCAAAAAGAACGATTGCAGTAATTGACTTAACCAAAAACTTACCTATTACTGCATCAGGCTATGCTTCAACCTCCTCCACGTTAACGTGGTTCACCTGTCCCCTGTTGAAAGGGTTCGGCTTCTTCCCTGAGCTTCCATTGCCATTTCCATTCTTAGCTTCCGGACAATCAGTGGCATAATGTCCAGTCTTCTGGCACTTGAAACAAGTAATGTGGCTTAGATCCCTCTTAGCTGGGGTTGATGGGTTTGAACGATTATGTCCGTTGCTTCCTCCGTTCCCATTGCCATTCTTGGGGCCACTATGATTGTGCGAGCTCCCTCCATTGTGATTGTGACCTCCATGGTTATGCTGAAGGTGTCCTCCCGAGTTCGGGGTAAAACAAGGCTTCTGATGAGCTCCTGTACTGTACTTTCCTTGTCCATACTTCCTCTTATGGCTCTCAATCTGCTGCTGCTTCCCTTCAATCATGAGAGCTCTATCTACCAACTCCTGATAGTTGTTAAAAGTTGCCACCATCAACTGCATGCTCAGCTCATCATTCAGTCCTTCCAGAAACTTCTCCTGCTTAGCTGCATCCGTAGCAACGTCATCTGGGGCATAACGTGCTAACTTACTAAAATCCTCCACGTACTGGCCAATGGTACGTCCTCCTTGGCGTAAGTTGCGAAACTCACGCTTCTTCATGGCCATAGCTCCTGCTGAAACAAGGGCAGTACGGAAAGCTTGCTGAAACTGGTCCCATGTGACAATGTCAATGGGGTGAGTGGCTGTGTAATTCTCCCACCATGATGCTGCGGGTCCATCAAGCTGATGTGCGGCAAAACGCACTCTTTCCGCATCTGTGCATCCTGCAGTGGTCAGCTCCCTTCCAACCTTGCGGAGCCAATCATCTGCAACAATCGGCTCGGTGCTACTGGAGAACACCGGTGGATTCAGCCTAAGAAAATGGGCTAAGTGATCAACAGGTGGTAGTGGTGGTGGGTTGTTGTTATTGTTGTTGTTGTTGCCTTGGTTCTGAACTAGCGCTTGCATCAGGGTATTCTGCTGCTGAATCAACTAAGTGATCTCCGGTGGGAAAACAAATCCGGTGTCACGTCTCGGAGGCATCAGATGGGTTTAGAAAAGATGAGAAATAGGATAGAATGAGGTCTAGAGGGAAAACACTACCCATCTGCACATGAGACAAACACAATCATATCACTCCAATCAATTCAAACAGGGCATACAATCGATCTAACTATCGTTACAAAGTGCTTGGACTATACTATATACATGGTGGAATACTACTACTAATTTGGTGGTCTACTAGAAAAATTGATCGGTCGAAGACTCCATGATATCTGCTCCGGCTTCATTAACATAGTCATCATCGCTGGGATCTGAGTCGGTGTCGTCGATGATGATGTAGTTCTCCGGGCAAGTAGAATCATCATCTTCTCCTCCTGGTGCAGGGTCTCCCATGAATACTCCGATCTTCTTTATCAGGTCGTCATTCTTCTCCACTAGTGCGACGATTTCCTCCATATAATCCTCGCGTGTAGCCTTGAGTTCTTCCTCCAGTTCCATGATCCTAGTCTTTGCCTTCTTCAGATCTATCATGTCTGTGCACATCTGGTTCTCCTGGCGACGAATGTGCTGGTTTAACTCCTGGATGAAAGCTGCAATAGATCTATCCTTCCTGGTGCTGATCATCTCCCATTGCTCGTCTCGGCGCCCACAAATCTGATAGATAGTATCCTTAAGATCCTTGTGGTACACTTCTCCAATGCGTCCCATGGTGATGTGGGCTGCCATGCTCTTTCCTAGACTCCAAGTTGGTGCATCAAAGGAAAACTCTATGGGCTCAGTGACTAGCATGAACGTCCTTCCTGTAACTTGAACTTGAATCATCCAGCGCTCCTCTTCTGGTAGTGTGGCGTTGTAGATCCCAGTGAAGCTTGGTATTCCGATGTTCAGGCACCTAGTAACTTCCTTCAAGTGTCGTCCAAAAGGTGTATCCTCATCCGGTTGCGCGAACTTGTTCCTTGCATCCGCCATCCTAAAAGAGTGGAAGAAAGAAGAGGAGTCAGACATGAGAAGAGAGTAGTGATCTAGGGCTTTAGCTTAGTGGTCGTGTCCTACAGTCAGCGTGTGCTCTGATACCATCTTTGTAGCGACCAGACCTCAAACAGTCTAGTCTTTGTGCATCAGTGTCATCCCTGGATCGGTAATGCTGACACGCACAGTACTTGAAGGATTTATAACAGAGTAGCAATCACACACTTATTACATCGAATAGTCTCAAGAGAGAACTTAATACAATAAATATGGCTTAAGGCCATCTAATAACGATAACAGCGGAAGGCTTGGAAGATAAAGTGAGTCCATCAACTCCAATGGCATCACTGAGTATAAGACCACGACCTATGGCACCTTACTCGTCGTCTGAAAAGTCTGCAACATGATACGTTGCAGCCCGAAAACGGGTCAGCACATGGAATATGCTGGCAATGTAACACATAGAGAGTAATGAACAGAATAATGCTATCACTACATGCATATTTGGCTGGTGGAAAGCTCTATGGTTACAGTTTTGCGAAAAGCCAATTTTTTCCTACAACAAAGGAATAAATTTTATTTAACTATCATGGTGGTTGTTGAACATTGAGAAGGTACCTCCAACTCAATCCCAATTAAGAACGTGATTAACCCAATCAAATTAAATTAAGTAACATGACGATGAGATTCACATGATAATCCAAGAACTAGATACTCAAGATGTCCATAACCAGGGACAAGGCTAACCATGATTAGTTTGTACACTCTGCAGAGGTTTGTGCACTTTTCCCCACAAGACTCGATCTCCTCTGTTTGATTTCTCGCACTACATGGTGTTTGAGAAACGGATGACCGAGACAGAGTCTTTCAGAAACAATAATTCTTTACTCCGGGTGGACAGTTACACCTACTTTCCCCTACATCTGCTAGCCCACCTCTTCAAGAGGTCATGTAACCTACTCAACTATGCTAGAGCCCATAATAGCTTGTGGCTGCACACGGAAGTTTCTAGCATGAAATAATCTCATGATCCCTTTGAGCCTGGGTGGCGGTCCATAGGATGATCACACTGGTACTCCGGGATATCCAAAAATACAGGCAACACTGGGTTCTCCAGGTGCCTCAATCCACCCAGATGTTTATTTAAGTAGCCACCTAAAGTTGAACCATTAATTAACAATCTCACATCTGTCATGGAAAATTCACTCAAACCCAATCCACGTCTACGAGCATAGCATAGCAATATAAGCAAACGTAGAAGTAACTCCCAAAGGTTTGATAATAAACAGGGCAATAGGTACTACCTCATCTACTTCCCAAAACCCACATTTTAAACAGTTCCTAACCATGCAATAGTTTGAGGGTTGATCTAATGCAATAAAACTAGGTCGTAAAGAGGTATGATCAAAGTGTTACTTGCCTTGCTGATGATCCGTGAAACCTAGAGACTCGTAGTAGCACGCGGCGGCAGCGGCGGCGGTCAACCTCGAGCGGCGGGACGACGGCGGCGGGGCGGCTCCGGCGTCGGCGGGGCTCCGGGGTCGGCGGCGGGGCTCCGGGTGGCGGCGGGGCGACGGGCGGCGGCGTCGGCGGCATCGGCGCTAGGGTTTGGGGCGGTGGGGCGGCTCGAGTTGGGCTGCGGGGCTCGGCCTCCCGGCTTATAAAGGCCGGTCGGGCCAGAGTCCTAGCCGGACACGGCCCGGTAGGTCGGTTCATTTCTTTTTTTTCGGACGTGCAGAAAAAGAAAGAAAAGAAATACTAAACGGACTCCAAAAATCCCAAAATAAATTTTCCCCGTCCTCTAAAATCTAGCCGGACAAGATGAACATTTATTTGGGGTCTAAACACAATTTTGAAAAAACACATATTTTTCCTAGGCAAATAAAATAGAAATAAAATCAAATATTTGTTTTTTATATTTTTCCTCTGATATTTCATTATTTTTGGAGAAGTCATATTATCCCCTCTCATATATTTTAAATATGAAACATTTTTTGGAGAGAAAAATAATTAAAACAAATGATCCTCGTTTCGATATTTGATAAAATTCAAATATGAAAATCATGAAATCCCCAACTCTCTCCGTGGGTCCTTGAGTTGCGTGGAATTTCTAGGATCGCAAAACAAAATGTAATAAAATATGTTATGCATGATGATCTAATGTATAACATTCCAAATTAAAAATTTGGCATGTTACATGCTTACACCCGTTGTATGCGAATGTTAGAATCTATCACACCCAATCATCACGTGGTGCTTCGAAACAACGAACCTTCGCAACGGTGCACACTTAGGGGGAACACATTTCTTGAAAAAAATTAGTGAGGGATCATCTTATTTATGCCACTGTCGTTCTAAGAAATAAGATGTAAACATGATAAACATCACATGCAAATCATAAAGTGACATGATATGGTCAATATCATCTTGCGCCTTTGATCTCCATCTTCGAGGTGCAGCATGATCACCTTCGTCACCGGCATGACACCATGATCTCCATCATCGTGTCTTCATGAAGTTGTCTCGCCAACTATTACTTCTACTACTATGGCTAACAGTTAGCAATAAAGTAAAGTAATTACATAGCGTTTACATTGACTTGCAGGTCATACAATAAATTAAGACAACTCTTATGGCTCTTGCCGGTTGTCATACTCATCAACATGCAAGTCGTGATTCCTATTACAAGAACATGATCAATCTCATACATCACATATATAATTCATCACATCCTTTTGGCCATAATCACATCACATAGCATACCCTGCAAAAAACAAGTTAGATGTCCTCTAATTGTTGTTGCATGTTTTACGTGGCTGCTATGGGTTTCTAGCAAGAATGTTTCTAACCTACGCAAAAGCCACAACGGTGATATGTCAATTGCTATTTACCCTTCTTAAGGACCCTCTTCATCGAATCCGAGCCGACTAAAGTGGGAGAGACAGACACCCGCTAGCCACCTTATGCAACAAGTGCATGTCAGTCGGTGGAACCTGTCTCACGTAAGCATACGTGTAAGGTCGGCCCGGGCCGCTTCATCCCACAATGCCGCCGAATCAAGATAGGACTAGTAATGGTAAGCAAATTGACCAAATCATCGCCCACAACTACTTTGTGTTCTACTCATGCATAGAATCTACGCATAGACCTAGCTCTGATATCACTGTTGGGGAACGTAGTAATAATTCAAAAAAGTTCCTACGTGTCACCAAGATCAATGTAGGAGAAGTTGGCAACAAGAGAGAGGGAGTGCATCTTCATACCCTTGAAGATCGCTAAGCGGAAGCGTTACAAGAACGTGGTTGATGGAGTCGTACTCGCGGCGATCCAAATCGCGGAAGATCCGATCCAAGCGCCGAAAGGATGGCGCCTCCGCGTTCAACACACGTATAGCCCGGGGACGTCTCCTCCTTCTTGATCCAGCAAGGGGAGAGGAGAAGTTGAGGGAGAACTCCGGCAGCACGACGGCGTGATGGTGGAGCTCATGGTTCTCCGGCAGAGCTTCGCTACGCTCAACGGAGGAGGAGGAGTTGGAGGGGGAGGGCTGCGCCAGGGGCAAGGGGTACCGCTCACATGCACCTTCCCACTAAATATAGGGATGGAGGGGGCTGGTTTCTTGCCCTCCAAGTCCATTGGGGCGTTGGCGAAGGTGGGACGAAAGAAATCCCATCCTTTCCCTTCCCCACCAATTCTTATCCCCCTTTTTTAGGGACCTTGATCTTATCCCTTCAGGATATGATCTTATTCCTTCTAAGGGGGATCTTAGTGCGCCTTGACCAGGGGTGTGGGGCCTTGCCACCACTACACACGTTCATGTGGGTCCCCCCATGTAGGTGCGCCCCACTCCGGAACCTTCTAGAACCTTCCTGGTACAATACCGAAAAATCCCGAACATTTTCCGGTGGCCAAAATAGGACTTCCCATATATAAATCTTTATCTCCAGACCATTCTGGAGCTCCTCGTGACGTCTGCGATCTCATTCGAGACTCCGAGCAACATTCGGTAACCACATACAATTCCCATTACAACTCTAGCATCACCGAACCTTAAGTGTGTAGACCCTACGGGTTCGGGAACCATGCAAACATGACCGAGATGCCTCTCCGGCCAATAACCAATAGCGGGATATGGATACCCATATTGGCTCCCAAATGTTCCATGATGATCTCATCGAATGAACCACGATGTCGGGGATTCAATCAATCCCGTATACAATTCCCTTTGTCCATCGGTATGTTACTTGCCCGAGATTCGATCATCGGTATCCCCATACCTCGTTCAATCTCGTTACCGGTAAGTCTCTTTACTCGGTCCGTAACACATGATCTTGTGACTAACTCCTTAGTCACATTGAGCTCATTATGATGATGCATTACCGAGCTTAGCATGGAAGATACTGATAACTGATGGTCGTGAAGTAAATGAGAAGGGTCCATGCCTCAAAATATCATTTACCTCTGTTTTAAAACTTGAGCTCTGGCACCTCTGCAAATCACTGCTTCCCTCTGTGAAGGGACTATCTATTTACTTTTATGTTGTGTCATCACCTTCGAAAACAAGCGCTAGAACCTGAGAGCACAGCTGTAATGACTTATGCATTATGTGTAGCTAATGTTGGGTGCATCATGACTAGATCTTTTCTACCATAAATTACAATGTTTAGTCGCTGCTTGAACTTTGGAGGTGATCTGCATTTATGTTTTGCGGTCTCGGAAAGGGCTAGCGAGATACCACTATTGTCATATTATATCATGGTTGTTTTGACAACGTGTTGCCATTTGAGATACCTTATTATTGCTCGCTAGCTGTTTATGTCATTGATATGAATCATTCTAATCTTTAAGAGTTATTGTCGGCATGGTTAGTTATAATGTTGGCTGAAAACCTGGGTGATGTTTAAGCTTATTTATGTAAACAAGAGCAAAAGAGTTCATAAAAGTTTTTCTTGTTCACTTTCAGTTTATCAACTGAATTGCTTCAGGACAAGCAAAGGTTTAAGCTTGGGGGAGTTGATATGTCTCCAATGTATCTACTTTTCCTAACGCTTTTCCTCTTGTTTTGGACTCTAATTTGCATGATTTGAATTAAACTAACCCCGGACTGACGTTGTTTTCAGCAGAACTACCATGGTATTGTTTTTGTGCAGAAATAAAAGTTTTCGGAATGGAACAAAACTTTGCGAGGGATTTTCATATAATATATAAGAATTTCTGGAGCCAAGACCTACCGGAGAGGGGGCCCTGGGTGGGCACAACCCACCAGGGCGCGCCCCCTCTCCTGGCGCGCCTAGGGAGAAAGAATTATCGCGATCCATGAGACGGAGCCACCGTCACCTCTGTTCTTCATCGGGAGGCCAGATCTGGAGTCCGTTTGGGGCTCCGGAGAGGGGGATCTTCGTTCTTCGTCATCACCAACCCTTCTCCATCGCCAATTCCATGATACTCCCCACCGGGAGTGAGTTATTCCTTCCTAGGCTTGCTTGTCGGTGAGGAGTTGGATGAGATACATCATGTAATCGAGTTAGTTTTGTTAGGGCTTGATCCCTAGTATCCACTATGTTCTTAGACTGATGTTGCTATGACTTTGCCATGCTTAATGCTTGTCACTTTGGGCCCGGGTGCCATGATTTCAGATCTGAACCATTTATGTTATCATCATTATATCCATGTTCTAGATCCAATCTTGCAAGTTATAGTCACCTACTACGTGTTATGATCCGGTAACCCCGGAGTGACAATAACCGGGACTTCTTCCGGTGATTACCGTAGTTTGAGGAGTTCATGTACTCACTATGTGTTAATGCTTTGTTCCGGCTCTCTATTAAAAGGAGGCCTTAATATCCCTTAGTTTCCAATATGGACCCCGCTGCCACGGGAGGGTAGGACAAAAGATGTCATGCAAGTTCTTTCATAAGCACGTATGACTATATACGGAATACATGCCTACATTATATCGATGAATTGGAGCTAGTGTCGTATCGCCCTAGGTTATAACTGTCTCATGATGAACATCATCCAACAAGTCACCGATCCAATGCCTACGAATTTATCTTATATTGTTTCTGCTAAGTTACTACTGCTATCATTACTGTTACACTTGTTACAAAACTACTGTTATCACTATTACCGTTACTATTGCTGCTATCACTACTATCAAAACTATCATACAACTTTGCTACTGATTACTTGCTGCAAATAATTAATCTCCAGGTGTGGCTGAATTGACAACTCAGCTGCTAATACCTTCAAATATTCTTTGGCTCCCCTTGTGTCGAATCTATAAATTTGGGTTGAATACTCTACCCTCGAAAACTATTGCGATCCCCTATACTTGTGGGTTATCAAGACATTTTTCTGGCGCCGTTGCCGGGGAGCATAGCTATATTTTTTGAGTCACTTGGGATTATTATCATATTAGCACTATGAAGAATCTGAAGGATCCTAAGACTATTATATTTCCCTCAAGTACGAGGGGAGGTAAGAAACTGCCATCCAGTTCTGCTTTAGATTCACCTTCTGTTATGAGTAAACTTGCAACACCACCACATGCTATCAATTCTAATATGTCGCAAGTTATTGATGATGCTACTTCTGCTATGGATAATGCTTATGATGATGCTAGTACCTTGCTTGATAATGATGATGTGCCACTTGATGATTTTCTTGATCAACAAATTGCTAGAGTAATACAACATGATGTTGTTGAATCTGATGATGAGCTTCAAACTGAATCTCCTGAAACACCTGCTAGAACTAGCCGTCCTAGATATGAATTGCCTAAGGTACCGAAAGGTTATGTTATGAATGAGGAGACAACTAGAGATATTCTTGCTTGTAAGGATATAGATGATCTAGAGAAATTATTATGCAAGTATAAAGAAAAATCTCTGAATGCTAGAAGGAAATGTGATCCTAAGTTTGCTACTTCACCTATCTTTATTGATGATAAGGATTATGAATTCTCTATCGACCCGGAGTTAATTACTTTGGTTGAATCTGATCCTTTCCATGGTTATGAAACTGAAACTGTTGTGGCACATCTTACTAAGTTGACTGATATAGCCACCCTTTTTACTCATAATGAGAAGACTCGCTATTACTCTATTCTCAAATTATTTCCGTTCTCATTAAAGGGTGATGCTAAAGCTTGGTACAATACTCTTGCTCCTGGTTGTGTGCGTAGTCCCAGGATATGATTTATTACTTCTCTGAAAAATATTTTTCTGCTCATAAGAAACAAGCTGCCTTACAGGAAATATTTAACTTTGTGCAAACTAAAGAAGAGAGTCTCCCACAAGGTTGGGGGAGGCTCTGCCAGTTACTAAATGCTTTGCCTGATCATCCTCTTAAGAAAAATGAAATACTTGATATCTTCTATAATGGACTAACCGATGCTTCTAGGGACTTCCTAGATAGTTGTGTTGGTTGTGTTTTCAGGGAACGAACTATTGGACAAGCTGAAGAATTATTGAATAACATGTTGAAAAATTATGATGATTGGACTATTCCTGAACCACCGCCTAAACCCACTCTGAAGAAGAGGGGTATATTATATCTCAGTCCTGAAGATATGCAAGAGGCAAAGAAATCTATGAAGGAAAAAGGTATTAAAGTTGAGGATGTTAAAAATTTACCTCCTATTGAAGAAATACATGGGCTTAATACACCACCAATGCCTAAGGAGGTAGAGGTAAATTCTTTAATGAAGTTCAATGATAATGACAACCCTCACAATATGCACCCTAGCCAATGCCTTTATGAGTTTGAAAACTACATTAGAAAACAAGATCACTTCAATGCAAATGTTATGAAACAATTGAAATACAATTCTGATATGATTACTCGCTTGAGTGACTTGTTATTTAGAATCTCAAATGATGTTAGAGGTGTTGGAAAACATGCTTCTATGGTTCAAACTCAGTTAGAACAAGTTGATAAATCTCAAAGAGAATCACTTGATGAAATGAATCATAATATAAATGACTTTGTTGTTAGAGTTGCAACTAGGGGAGGTAAAATGACTCAGGAACCACTTTATCCAGAGGGACACCCAAAAAGAATTGAACAATATTCACAAAGAGTTAACATCGATGCACCTAGTCCTTCTAGAAAGAAAAATAAAAATAAAAATGATAGGACTTTGCATACTTCTAGTGAACCTGAAATAGAAAAACCTCCTGACAATGATAATGAAACTTCTATCTCAGATGCTAAAACTCAATCTGGTAATGAACACTCACCTAGTGATAATGAAAAAGATAATGATGAGGTTCATGAAGACACTCAAACAAATAATAAAAACCCAGATAATGATGTTGAGATAGAACCACCTGTTGATCTTGATAACCCACAACCTAAGAATAAAAGGTATGATAAAAGAGAATTCATTGCTAGAAAACACAGTAAAGAAAGAGAAACGTGGCTTCAAAAACATGCATTTTCCACCCAAGTCAACTAAAAAGAAAGATGATGAAGAATTTGAACGCTTTGCTGAAATGCTGAGGCCAGTCTTTTTGCCTACTCGCTTGACTGATATCTTGAAAATGCCTCCTTATGCAAAGTATATGAAAGACATCATCACAAATAAGAGAAAAATACCGGAAGCTGAAATCTCCACTATGCTTGCTAATTATACTTTTAAAGGTGGAGTACCTAAAAAACTTGGAGATCCGGGAATACCAACTATACCTTGCTCCATCAAAAAGAATTATATGAAAACTGCTTTATGTGATTTAGGAGCTGGTGTTAGTGTTATGCCTTTCTCTTTATATAAAAGACTTGATTTGAATAAACTCACACCTACTGAAATATCTTTGCAAATGGCTGATAAATCAACTGCCATACCTATCGGTATCTGTGAGGATGTGCCCATTGTTGTTGCTAATGTTCCTATTTTGACTGACTTTGTTATACTTGAGATGCCCGAGGACGACAACATGTCGATTATCCTTGGTAGACCCTTCTTGAATACTGTCGGGGCTGTTATTGCTTGCAATAAAAGCAAGTTCACTTTCATATCAATGGTAATGAGCATATGGTGCACTTTCCGAAGAAACAATTCCAAGTGAATGGTATCAATGTTATTGAAAAATCTCCGACTATCACTATTGCAAGTTTTCAAATACCTCTACCTACTGTTAAAAAGAAATGTGAAATGCTTATTGTTGGGGACATTCATATCCCCATCGAGGTAACTTAGTGATTTACGAAAGTTCTTCGATTTCATGCTAATCGAAATTGGTTATTAATAAGACCTGATCAACCTTATTAATGGATCATTTTTGAACGGTATGAAGTTGGTGAATTTAGTAAGCACTACCTTCTGTCCCTACTTTTTGTTTTCTGTTTTTATTAGTTAAATAAAATAAAATGCCATGTTTTGTCTGTTTGCTGAATTTCCCGTAGAATAAAAAATGACCCAAATATAAAAGTTCTCATAATGCCCTGAAAATTTAATACCTTTTTTCTGAATATTTCTGAATTTCTGGTGCAAATAATATCAGAGGGAGGTGCACCAGGTGGGCACAACCCACCTGGGCGCGCCAGGACCCCCAGGCGCACCCTGGTGGGTTGTGGGCCCCACGTGGGCCCCCTCACTTATCCCTTCAGCCCACTTCATCACTCACCTACAGAAAAAAAATCTCCATAGCTCTCTCTCCCGTGTTCTTGCCCTCAAACCCGTGGATTTCGATCTCTTTGCTCGAAGCTCCGTTTCTGAAACTGTTTCGGGGATTGTTGCTTGGTATGTGACTCCACCGTTTGTCCAATTAGTTTTTGTTTTAGTGGTTTATATTTTGAATAATTAGCTACTCTTGGTGCTGCTGTAGATGTGCTTGCATGTTAAATTCTTCGAGTTCTAAGTAGTTTGAATGCTTGTTATGGCCTCTATGCATCCCTATGAGTAGTTGGTATCAATTTTGTGAAGTTCTCTTGAGAAAATTTTGTGGGCTAATAAATTTCAGAATTTTGTTCATAGGAAAACCATTAATATCTTTAGGAAGTTTGGCTCCAAGAAGAACTCCAAGGGTGTTATTGGGGAGTCATCTGATAGTGATCTCCATCCTCAGAGGTTGGCGGAAGTACGGCCGTGTGAATGGCCGCACACCCCGTTCCTGGAGGAGGTTGGAGTCCTTCAAGAGTTCACACAATATGCTGCTAATGCCAGCCTCACCGACTTTATCGCAGATGAGTGTGAACAACGTCAAATCCTCACACACATCTTTGTTAAAAGTTTTACTTACCTGCCTAGGAATAATCCTCCTGAAGTGAGCTTTGATTTATATGCTGAAAACCATCAGATACCACTTACTGAATTTTGTGACATATGCATGATCCCTTCTGATGGGAGCTTAGCCGAGCCTAGGCCGGCTGGATTTGAGGCCTTTTATCGCACTTTGACTGTGGGAGATGAGATAGGGGTGTCAGCTACCACTACCGCTGGCTTGCATTTTCCTGCTGTTCATTACTTTGCACTTTTCATTACAAAATGCTTGCTTGCTAGAGAGAAGGTGGGTGCACTTAGTTCACCGGACCTTGCTGTTTTACGTCGTGCATTAGAGGGCGACAACACTTATATCTTGGGAGCTATTGTGGCTCGCCGCCTCCATCTTAATAAATTCCAGGGTAAAATACATGGTAGGATTTACGCTACTCGTTTGGCGGCTCACTTTAATGTTGAGATACGCCCTCATGATTACCCTCTGACCAAGGTTTACCTAGACCGTGCAGCCATGGAACACCATTATTTTCTTGCACGAGATTATCCTAACATTCCTATTCCTTATAACCTGGTCTTTAGAGTTGAAACTCGTGATATTATTCCGTTGCCTGCTCCTGCTTTGTTTGATTTTGTTGCCAGGGGCGGATATAAGATCATACATGTAGACATCATCACCTACCGGAATGCTCAGGCTGCTGCAGAGGCAACACAGGAACCTCAGTACCCCTACTATCCTCCAGGCTACTGATCGACTACCAAGTTAGGCCAAAAGCCTAAGCTTGGGGGAGTATGTGTTTCTCACCGACTTTACATTCATGTCCACATATTCCATTAGTCGGTGTTCACACTTTTTCAATGTATCATCCATGTTTAGATTTATTTTTTTCTTTCTTTCTTCTTGTGTGTTTGAAAAACTTTAGAAGAACCAAAAAAAATTAGTTGTAGTAGTTTACTTTCTATGCATGCTTAGTTGTAATACTAAAAAGAAAACCCAAAAAGATTTCCATATTCTTCTTTTGCTTGTTGGGAGCTTTCCAGTGTAAATAGTTTTTCTCGTTTTTGCTTTTCCCTTTTATTTGCTTGTTCAAGAAAACCAAAAACTCCAAAAATATTTCAGTGTGTTTCTCTGAATTTCTTTTCTTTTTATTCGAGTCTTACCGAGGAGAAGACCACGATGAAAATGTTGAGTGCCTCTCATATGAATAATTGTTAAACTAATAAAGAGCACATTTTACCTTGTCTTCTCCTGTTGAATAAAGTGTTGCAGATTCCAGCTTAGTCCACGACACTCTTGCACTATTATTACTTTCATATCGTTCGCTCGTGCAAGTGAAAGGCAATAATGATGACATTCGATGAACTGGCCATGGCAGAGAGAAACTGGTATGAAATCGACTTGTTCTGTTTGTGTAAATATGTTTAACCTAGTATCCATGATTCAGGCCATTATGATTAAACATGTTTGCAATGACAATTAGAGATTATAGTTTCTCATGCCATGCATAAGTAGCTGGGAGTGGATAATGATTCATCCTGGATATCAACATTGCGTTAAAATGATTGTGATGTAGTATGATGATATGGTATCCTCCTCTGAATGTTCGAGTGGCTTGACTTGGCACATGTTCATGCATGTAGTTGAATCAAAACCAACACAGCCTCTATGATATTTATGTTCATGGTGTTCATATCCTACTCATGCTAGTGTCCAATGTTACTTATGCATAATGCATGTTTATGACCGTTGTTGCTCCCTAGCTGGCCGCTTCTCAATATAATTGCTAGCCTTCGCCTGTACTAAGTGGGAATTCTGCTTGTACATCAAAAAACCTTGAACCCAAAAGTTATTCCAGATGAGTCCACCATACCTACCTATATGCGGTATTACCCTGCCATCCTAAGTAAATTTGCATGTGCCACCTCTAAAAATTTCTAAATAAATATCATTTTTGTGTGCCTGGATCGTTCATGGAACGATAGGAGGTGGTCGGTATCTTCCATGCTAAGCGGGTTATTCTCAGGTCGAGTGTTTATTCACTCGCCATCGCACGAGAAAAGGGCGGTAATAGGGGTTCCCATTC
This sequence comes from Triticum aestivum, assembly GCF_018294505.1. Lineage (NCBI taxonomy): Eukaryota > Viridiplantae > Streptophyta > Magnoliopsida > Poales > Poaceae > Triticum > Triticum aestivum. The sequence goes on from NC_057808.1 coordinate 138,445,014, forward strand.
CCGACCTCAAAAATGCAAATAATTAAACAAAACTCCCCCGGGACTGTTGTTGGTTTGGACGACACTCGTTGTTTCGGACAAGCCGTGGAATGTGATTGTTGGTGGAGGGGGAATAAACCTTTACTTTTATCGCTTGGGAATCGCCACTAGCATGCTTAGCATGGAAGATATTGATAACTGATGGTCGTGAAGTAAACGAGAAGGGTCCATGCCTCAAAATATCATTTACCTATGTTTTAAAACTTGAGCTCTGGCACCTCTGCAAATCACTGCTTCCCGCTGCGAAAGGACTATCTATTTACTTTTATGTTGTCTCATCACCTTCTAAAACAAGCGCTAGAACCTGAGAGCGCAGCTGTCATGACTTATCCATTGTGTGTAGCTAATGTTGGGTGCATCATGACTGGATCTTTTCTACCATGAATTACAATGTTTAGTTGCTGCTTGAACTTTGAAGGTGCTCTGCATTTATGTTTTGCGGTCTCAGAACAGGCTAGCAAGATACCACTATTGTCATATTATATCATGGTTGTTTTGACAACGTGTTGCCATTTGAGATATCTTATTATTGCTCGCTAGTTGTTTATGTCATTGATAGAGTCATTGTAATCCTCAAGAGTTATTGTCGGCATGGTTAGTTATAATGTTGGCTGAAAACCCGGGTGTTGTTTAAGCTTATTTATGTAAACAAGAGCAAAAGAGTTCGTAAAAGTTTTTCTTTTTCACTTTCAGTTTATCAACTGAATTGCTTGAGGACAAGCAAAGGTTTAAGCTTGGGGGAGTTGATACGTCTCCAACGTATCTACTTTTCCTAACACTTCTCCTCTTGTTTTGGACCCTAATTTGCATGATTTGAATGAAACTAACCCCGGATTGATGCTGTTTTCAGCAGAACTACCATGGTGTTGTTTTTGTGCAGAAATAAAAGTTCTCAGAATGGAACAAAACTTTGCGAGGAATTTTCATATAATATATAAGAATTTCTGGAGCCAAGACCTACCGGAGAGGGGCCCCTAGGTGGGCACAACCCACCAGGGCGCGCCCCCTCTCCTGGCACGCCCAGGGAGAAAGAATTATCATGATCCACGAGACGGAGCTACCGTCACCTCCTATTCTTCATCGGGAGGCCAGATCTGGAGTCCGTTTGGGGCTCTGGAGAGGGGGATCTTCGTTCTTCGTCATCACCAACCCTTCTCCATCGCCAATTCCATGATGCTCCCCACCGGGAGTGAGTAATTCCTTTGTAGGCTCACTGGTCGGTGAGGAGTTGGATGAGATTCATCATGTAATCGAGTTAGTTTTGTTAGGGCTTGATCCCTAGTATCCACTATGTTCTTAGATTGATGTTGCTATGACTTTGCCATGCTTAATGCTTGTCACCTTGGGCCCAGGTGCCATGATTTTAGATCTGAACCGTTTATGTTATCATCATTATATCTATGTTCTAGATCCGATCTTGCAAGTTATAGTCACCTACTACGTGTTATGAACCGGTAACCCCGGAGTGACAATAACCGAGACTTCTTCCGGTGATTACCGTAGTTTGAGGAGTTCATGTATTCACTATGTGTTAATGCTTTGTTCCGGTTCTCTATTAAAAGGAGGCCTTAATATCCCTTAGTTTCCAATATGGACCCTGCTACCACGGGAGGGTAGGACAAAAGATGTCATGCAAGTTCTTTCATAAGCATGTATGACTATATACAGAATGCATGCCTACATTATATCAATGAATTGGAGCTAGTGTCGTATCGCCCTAGGTTATAACTGTCTCATGATGAATATCATCCAACAAGTCATTGGTCCAATGCCTACGAATTTATCTTATATTGTTTCTGCTAAGTTACTACTGCTATCATCACTGTTACACTTGTTACAAAACTACTGATGTCACTATTACCGTTACTATTGCTGCTGTCACTACTATCAAAACTATCATACTACTTTGGTACTGATTACTTGCTGCAGACAATTAATCTCTAGGTGTGGTTGAATTGATAACTCGGCTGCTAATACCTTCAAATATTTTCTGGCTCCCCTTGTGTCAAATCTATAAATTTGGGTTGAATACTCTACCCTCAAAAACTATTGCGATCCCCTATACTTGTGGGTTATCATGGAGACGCAAAACTGTGCGACCCGCCAAGCCACGCTTGACTTGCTAACCCCGTGAGGGGCCGTGGGAAGCGGCCTCAGGAGATCGCCCAGTGAGGGGGCCTCGTGAGGCCGTTGATGACGCATGCTGATGTGTGCCTCATAGGGCCCTTGCGAGGGTCATGCTTGTGAAGTCTAGTGATGTGTCAGCCGCTGGGCCATGGGCATGCACCGCGTCTTGGGCCGCAGGTAGACGGGTCAGGGTACCCCCAGTCCTACGGGCCTGACAGTAGCCCCCGGGCCAGCGGTGAGCATGATTCCACCTGCAAAGAGGGCGAAGCGGCACGGGCCCCATCCGACTGCGGGCTACGCTCGATGCGTGGCGCGCGATGGGATGCGGGAGGCCCCACTTCCCCCACGATGCCTCGGCAACTGCCCGGGCTGACATAAAGCCTGCTAAGCGCGGCGCAGGGCCATCATTGCTCTTCCTCTGTCTTGAAACCGCCTCCAGAAGGCGAGGGGGCGTGGACCGGCCCCCCATTGAACGCTATATAAGGGAAAGGGGAAGGACCCCTCGGCTCATCTTCCCCCTTATCGCTTCTCCATTTCCACCTGCTGTTTCCACAGGCATGGCGCCCGTGAGGAGGTTCTCCTCTGCCAATAAGGGGAAGGCGGCGCTGGAGGAAGTGGAGATGTCGAAGCTCGAGAGAGGGTGGGGCCACCCTCGGACATCCGCAGCCACGCCCAGAGCGCCTCCTTGTGGACGTGGGCACCTCCCGCTGGCAGCCTACGCCGGCTCAGGCAGCCGCGGAAGAAGCTCCTCCCACAGGCACATACGCTGGGGGCAAGGCGGCCGTGGCTGACATGGGTGGAACGGCGCAGCCGCCCTACCGCTCCAGTCATGGAGCCACTCCGCCGACGCGGCCCACGAGTTCATCATGGAGATGCACCGCCAGCACTACACCTGGCTCTAGCTCCCAGATTCTTTTGCAGAGGAGATGGTAGACCGCGCACCTCTGGGCTTGTGGCCGCAGCCGGACGGCTGCTGCAATGGCCCCTCCTGGGTGGTGACAGTATTCACTCCCACCGGCTTCATGTTCTTGAAGCGGGGGTGGAAGTCATTCGCCCTCGCTCGCAGCTTGAAGAAGGGGCATGTCCTCCACTTCAAGATAGGGTCGCCACACTCTTCATAAATATCTTCGGGGTCATCGGCTCCCACCTGAAGTGCTGCATGGAGAGCGACGACAGTGTCCCCCTCCGACGGAAGTGGAAGCAGCGGTGGCTCCCCCAGCATCAAGAGCGAGGACGAGGACTCCGACTAGGGCGTGGTTGACGCTCGAGCCGGTGCCCGGGGGGTGGCGACCTCCGTACGGACCTTTTCTTTTATTTTCTTCTTTTCCCTGGATCAGAACGATATGGGCACCGTGGGGGCGTGTAAAGAACTGTGGCGCTCGTGCTTTAATTTTAAAGCTGTTATGGTTCGAAATCAAGTTCGTTCTTAGTTCTCCTCATTAGGCTTGCCCCCTTCTTCATGATCACCCTAACGCTCTGCATTGCTAGGACCCGTCCCCGAGCGGGCCTCACTCGTCGTTGGTATGTCAGGTCATGATGCCCGGGACAAGGCCAGGAGGTGAGGGGCCCGAGGTCCAGTAAGAACTCCTAAGGCACGATGCTCAAGAGGTCCCCCTTGACGCACAAGCGGCTCATGCGAGAGAAGAGGCTTCCAACATGGACGAGGTCGTGAAAAGAAAGAAGGCTATCAAAGACCACCAAGCCGCGTGGGGCGGTGATGCGGCTTGAAATACGTCGGTATTTCCCCAAAGAGGAAGGGATGATGTAGCACAGCTACGATAGGTACTTCCCTCAGTGATGAGACCAAGGTTATCGAACTAGTAGGAGAAGCACGCAACACTACGTAAATGGTACCTTCACACAAAGAACAAATATTTGCAACCCGGCGTAAAAGAGGGGTTGTCAATCCCTCCCGGGTAAAAGGATAGATAAAATTGTAGTAGATTGGATAAATAGATCTCGCGGGAACGCGAGATAAAATAATTAAAGACAAAATGTAGCAAGGTATTTTTGTATTTTTGGATTAATAGATCTGAAAATAAAAGCAAATAAATATAGTTCTCGAAGGCAAATATGATAAAGAAGAGACTCGGGGGCCGTAGATTTCACTAGTGGCTTCTCTCGAGAAAAATAGCATACGGCGGGTAAACAAATTACTGTTGGGCAATTGATAAAACTTCAAATAATTATCCAGGCAATGATCATTACATAGGCATCATGTCCAAGATTAGTAGATCGACTCTTGCCTGCATCTACTACTATTACTCCACACCTCGATCGCTATCCAGCATGCATCTAGTGTATTAAGTTCATGGAGAAACAGAGTAATGCAATAAGAACGATGACATGATGTAGACAAGATCTATTCATGTAGGAATAGACCCCATCTTGTTATCCTTCATAACAACGATACATATGTGTCATTTCCCATTCTGTCACTGGGATTGAGCACCATAAGATCGAACCCATCACAAAGCACCTCTTCCCATGGCAAGAAAAATCGATCTAGTCAGCCTAACTAAACCAAAGATTCGAAGAAGAAATACGAGGCTATAAGCAATCATGCATATAAGAGATCGAAACTGAAATAACTTTCATGGATAAAATAGATCCGATCATAAACTCAAAGTTCATCGGATCCCAACAAACACACTGCAAAAAGAGTTACATCAAATAGATCTCCAAGAGACAATTGTATTGAGAATCAAAAGAGAGAGAGGAAGCCATCTAGCTACTAACTACGGACCCGTAGGTCTACAATGAACTACTCACGCATCATCGGAGAGGCACCAATGAGGATGATGAACCCCTCTGTGATGGTGTCTAGATTGGATCTATGGTTTCTAGAACTTGTGGCGGCTGGAATTGTGTTTCATCGACTCCCCTAGGTTTTTTCGAATATTGGGGTATTTATAGAGCAAAGAGGCGGTGCGGGAGGCGGCCAAGGTGGGCACAACCCACCTCCCCTCGGAGCCCCCCTCTAGTACTTCCTTGGCCCAACGTGTGTCTTCTGGTCCAGAAAAAACCACCAAAAAGTTTCGGTGCGTTTGGACTCCGTTTGGTACTGATTTCTGTGAAGTAAAAAACAAGCAATAAACAACAACTAGCACTGGGCACTATGTCAATAGGTTAGTCCCAAAAAATGATATAAAGTTGCTATAAAATGATTGTAAAACATCCAAGAATGATAATATAACAGCATGGAACAATCAAAAATTATAGATACGTTGGAGACGTATCAGCATCCCCAAGCTTAATTCATGCTCGTCCTCGAGTAGGTAAATGATAAAGATAGAATTTTTGATGTGGAATGATGCCTATCATGTTCATCACATATTCTTTTGTTTTGTAGCATGGCCATTTGGACTTTTATATGATTCAAAGCAATAGTCTAGTTTTGACATGAAGATTTCAATACTCAAGCATATCAACAAGCAACCATGTGTTTCAAAATATCAACACTAAAGCAAGTTATCCCTGGCCCATTATGCTCAATCATTGATCCATTCATGAAACACACTCACATATTAGCTACACCTAGTACTCAAGTACGATCATAGTTCCCCTTAGTTGGTGCTTTATAAGAGAAGATGAAGACTCAAGTAAAAATAAAAATGCATAAAGTAAATAGAAAGGCCCTTCGCAGAGGGAAGTAGGGATTTGTAGAGGTGCCAGAGATCAAAGCGAAAAAGATAAAGATAAAACATTTTGGGTGGCGTGCCTTTCTTGTCAACGAAAACGATCGAGTAATTTCCCAATACCTTCCATGCTAGATATATCATAGGCAGTTCCCAAACAGAAAATAAAGTGTATTCCTTTTTCCACCATACTTTCACATTCCACGGCTAACCGAATCCACGGGTGCTATCCATACCAACACTTTCCAAGCAATTTATTATTCGACAACATAAAGTAAATTCATTTTTCATTTCGGGACTGGGCATCCCTAATACCTTTGCCGTACTCTCGTGCAATGACAAGTGAATAAACACTCATCTTGAGAATAACACATATAGCATGGAAAAATATCGGCCACCCCCTACCATTTCATGAGTGGTAAGAGCACACACAAGAGAAATTTATTTTAAAGATTAGAGGTGGCACATACAAATTTGCTTAGAACGGCAAAAGAATACCGCATATAGGTAGATATAGTAGACTCATATGGCAAAACTGGTTTAAGGATTTTGGATGCACAAGGAGTAATCATACTTAGTACAAGTGAAGGCTAGCAAAAGATTGAGAAGCATCCAACCAAGAAACAAAAAATCTCATAAGCGAGCATTAAGCATAACTAACACCGAATAATGCACCATAAGTAGGATGTAATTTCATTGCATAACTATTGACTTTCATGTTTGCATAGGGAATCACAAACCTTAACACCAATATTCTTACTAAAGCATAATTACTCATCAACATGACTCACATATTATATCATCATACCGCAAAACTATTACAAAGAACCAAGTTTATTTTGTCCAATGATCTTCACGAAAGTTTTTATTATATCCCTCTTGAATATCTATCACTTTGGGACTAATTTTATATGTTTATTTTGATAGCTCAAACAAATCTAAGTGAATAACATGAGCATAAAAAATTTCTTCTCTTAAAATAATATAAGTGAAGCAAGAGAGAATTTCTTAAAAAATTTACTAACTCTCAAATAAATCTAAGTGAAGCATGAGAGAATCTATTTATATATAAAAGGTAATATACGGGCTAACCAAAAAATAGATAAATAAATAGAAATTACCACAAAAATTAGAAAGATCTAGCCGTTGAATCTAATATATCATCAACATTAATTAAATCTCAGCCAATAAATTTCATTAATGCTCTCCGTGCCTCCTCCCGTCATGCACGACGTGTACTTCATAGCATAACGAGAGACTATATGTGCATGCTTCGGGAACCACAAACTTTAACACCAATATTCTTACTAACCACAACCATTTGCTAGTACCTCCCACGTATTCCATCTCTATATCGCAAAACTATTGCAAGGAATCAAACATATCATATTCAGTGATCCACAAGTTTTATGTAGGATTTTATGACTAACCATGCAATTGACCAATTCCAGTTGACTCTCTAAATAGGTATAAGTGAAGCATGAGAGTTTTAATTCTTTCTACAAAAGACCATGCTCTAATAAATATAGGTGAAGCAAAATAGTAGTCTACAAATAACGGTTTTCTAAGTGAAGAGAAACAAGCAATCCGAACTTCAAATGATATAAGTGAAGCACATGAAGCATTCTATAAAGCCATACTCAAAAGATATAAGTGAAGTGCAATGAGCATTCTATAAATCAACCATGGAATATCTCATACCAGCATGGTGCATAAAAGAAAAATCAAAACTAAACACAAAATACGCTCCAAGATTTACACATATCACATGAACGAAACAAAGACGAAAACATACTGATACTTGTTGAAGAAAGATGGGATGCCTTCTGGGGCATCCCCAAGCTTAGACGCTTGAGTATCCTTGGATATTTACTTGGGGTGCCTTGGGCATCCTCAAGCTTGAGCTCTTGCCTCTCCTCCTTATCCTCATATCGAGACCTCCTCGATCTTTGATCACTTCATCCACACAAAACTTAACCGAACTTTTAGTGGCAGGGTTAGTTAATATGGCAGTCAAATCCCATAATGTACTGCTATAACATTATTGTATAATTATAATCAAACATTACCCACTGAATGCTATCACAATTCTATGGCCCCAAGTCAAAGGAGGCTCAACAAGATTTCAAACATACGCAAATAATGAAGCTACAATAGCAATCTGTGAAAACAAGACAGTTTGTAAAGATCTGAACATTCACCAAACTTCTGTCACTATAAAAATTATGAAAAATTAGGACGAAATAAACAATTCGTATAGCAATATTGTGCAAAAAGTTTCAGAAGATTTTGACCTTCCAGTAAAAACTAAAATTCATGCGCTATCGCCAAAGTTTCTGTTTTTACACCGCACATACCAACAAGCAATCTAATCATCCTAAAGGCAAATCTTGGCACATTATTTTTATAATAAAATGGATTTGTACAAGGGGATAATTATTTTTGTGAGAATCTTCATGAAAAAATTACATTGTTTCCATAAGCATGAACACAAGTGTTCAAGGTCGACCCTCACTTCTCCAATGCATCACCTTTCAATCGCTTCTCTTTTTGAAAAAGTATTTAGGTTCCCCTCTATATTTTTTTGTTTTTAAATTTTATAAAAGCACTCAACAGAAATAAATGACTCTCTAAAACTTCCGGTTGTCTCCCTGGTAGCGCTTTCTTTAAAGCCATTAAGCTAGGCATAAAGTGCTCAAGTGATGGATCCACCCGGATCCCAAGGTATATCAAAGCCAATTTTAAATAGCAATGATTTGGCATTTAGTAGTGGGCACAAAGCAACATATATCATGCAATAATGAAGTCTAACTCTCTTCCTATGCATTGGCATGTCATACAAGAATAATTCATGCACATCAAGTAAAGGCCAATGCATAGTATAAGCAATTTCCTGCAATTCTATCGTGTTGGAAACATAGAGAGGCGAAGATGTAGTTCCTCTCTCATAATAATTGCAAGTAGGAGCAGCAAGCACATGCATATTATATTCATCAAAATCATCATGTGTAATGGTAGAACGCAACCCATCAATATAATCCTTAATAAGTGCAAACTTCTCCAATATGGTGTAGTTTGAAGAATTCAAAAAGATAATAGGACTATCATGTGTGGGTGCAATAGCAACAATTTCATGTTTAACATAAGGAACAATATCAAGTTCATCTCCATAAGCATAATTCATATTGGCATCATGGCCACAAGCATAGCAGGCATCAAGTTCATCAAAAAGGGATATTTCAAATGAATCAACGGGATCATAGCAATTATCATAGCATTCATCCTTCGATAAGAACGAAGGGAAATTAAACAATGTATGAGTTGAAGAGTTACTCTCATTAGAAGGTGGGAACGGGTGATCAATCCGCTCTTCCTCCGCTTGTTCTTTGCTCTCCTCATCATCTTTTTCATCCAATGAGCTCATAGTTTCATCAATTTCTTCTTCCATGTACTCCTGCAAAATATTAATCTCTTCTTGGACAGCGGAGACTTTCTCAATAAATTTTATCAATATCAGAATTGTATTTGTAATTATCATAGCAATATTTAAGGATAACAAAATTTTCAGGTCTACAAACTGAATCATCAAAATTTTCAGACTTTTCAAACAAAGATTCAATTTCCTAAGCACCCTTAAAAGCAACAATTTCTTCTATTCGTTCAACATCATAATAATCATATCTACCATTAGCATAAGAAGCCAAGGTTTAATAGTCATTAAATTTGCAAGAAAAGGGAAGGTGTGGAGACTTCATCCTAGAGCAACAAGTATAGTCATATCTCAAGCATAGATCCCGAGCATACCAATGCAACATATTAATTTGATCCCAAAATAATTTCCCTTTTTGTGTCAAGCGATGATCCGTAAAATATTCACGTTGATCCAGCGTATCTCCCATTATCAAGTTGAATGGGGTTTTCTTGGGATTATCAAAGTAGTGATTAACATTTTTCACATAACGAGCATCGAGGGTTTAAGGAGGTTCCCATCTCCATGAGTAGCAAGTACAACTAATTTTTTTGGTATTTTGTGTTCGTATCCATAACTAAAGATAGAGAACAACTTAGAACAAGAAATAAAATATACTTAGTGATAAAGCAAACAAGCACACACGAGAATATTCACCCCCACGCTATTGCTCCCCGGCAACAGCGCCAGAAAAAGGTCTTGATAACCTACAAGTGTAGGGGATCGTTTGTAGCCTTCTTCGATAAATAAGAGTGTCGAACCCAACGAGGAGCTAAAGGTAGAACAAATATTCCCTCAAGTTCTATCGACCACCGATACAACTATACGCACACTTGACATTTGCTTTACCTAGAACAAGTATGAAACTATTTTGCAAGAATAAAAAATACGAGTACTTTGCGAGAATAAAACTACGAATAAATTGCAAGGAAATAAAAGTGGATAGCTTTTGTCAACAAGAAAATTATTTGTCCCTAGGCAATCGATAACTAGACCGGTAATCATTCATGCAATTTTATATGAGGGAGAGGCATGAGCTAACATACTTTCTCTACTTGGATCATATGCACTTATGATTGGAACTCTAGCAAGCATCCACAACTACTAAAGATCATTAAGGTCGTGAAACCCAATCATAGCATTAAGTATCAAGTCCTCCTTACTCCCATATGCAACAACCCACTTATCCGTGTTTAGGCTGTTGTCACCCCCGCAACCGACAAGAAGCGAATCATGAACATATTGCAACACCCTATAGTGAGGACCCTAAGGTTTGCGCGAGACGGAGGGCACCGTAGGGCAGCACCATAAATAAAATATACACTCATACCAACCAAGATCACGATTAGCTCACAGGACAAAACGAATCTACGCAAACATCATAGGATAACCACATATCATTGGGAAATAGTATATGGAGTTGAGCACCATGTTTAAGTAGAGATTACAGCGCGGAGAAGGGATGTTACACCGCTGCATAGAAGGGGAGAGAGTTCGTGTTGACGGTAGCAAGATTGTTGATGTAGATCGCAGTCACGATCCTTGCCCCAGCGGCGCTCCGGCGCCACCGGGAGAGAGGGGGGAGAGGCCCCTCCTTCTTCTTCTTCTTCCTTGCCCCCTGAGGGAGTCCTGGATTAAGGGGTCCTTGGGCGTCCGGGCTGTGTGACATGGGCCGGACTAGTGGGTCATGAAGATACAAGACAGAAGACTTCTTCCCGTGTCCAGATGGGACTCTCCTTTGCGTGGAAGGCAAGCTTGGTGTTCGGATATGAAGATTCCTTTCTCTGTAAACCGACTCTGTGTAGCCCTAGGTCCCTCGGGTATCTACATAAACCAGAGGGTTTAGGCCGTAGCGGCAATCATAATCATACAGGCTAGACAGCTAGGGTTTAGCCATTACGATCTAGAGGTAGATCGACTCTTGTACCCCATATTGATCCAAGATAATCAAGCAGGAAGTAGGGTATTACCTCCATTAAGAGGGCCCGAACCTGGGTAACATCGTGTCCGTGTCTCCTGTTACCTTCGATCCTCAGACGCACAGTTCGGGACCCCCTACCCGAGATCCGCCGGTTTTGACACCGACATTGGTGCTTTCATTGAGGGTTCCGCTGTGTCGTCGCCAGAAGGTTTGATGGCTCTGTTTGTCATCTACAACAATTCTGCCCTGAGGGAGATCTTTCTCCCCGGCCAGATCTTTGTGTTCGGCGGCTTCGCACTGCAAGCCAACTCGCTTGGCCATCTAGAGCAGATCGACAGCTACGCCCCAGGTCACCAGATTAGTTTTGGAAATCTGGATTATGTCACCGATATCCGAGGAGACTTGATCTTCCAAGGGTTCGCGACCCCAACCTCCGCTCTGGCCTTAGAGCCGGAACGCATCACCGGGTCTGAAGACGGGATTTTTAGGCCCGCCGGACTCTCTGCGGCTATTGAGCCTAGTACGGGAGAGCCGGAGGAAGCAGCGCCATCGGCAATCATCATGAAGCCGGACTCTTCTCCAAACACTGGCTCTGAACCCTCGGAGTCAGCATCGTGTGAGCTCAGTCGAGGAGTTTTCTTCCTGCCGTACTCCATAGACTCTTTTCTCCCTGGCCAAACCTCTCCTTTAAGCGAGGCTCTGGACTTAATGCGATCCCTCGTTATTACAGAGGGGCAACGTCCGAACTACGCCTGGCCCGGACTAGGGGCTGAGAGCGGGGAATTTTACATCCCACCCACCACCCACTTCATAGCCACTGTCGAAGACTTAACCGACATGCTCGATTACGGCTCCGAAGACATCGACGGTATGGACGACGATGCCGGAGAAGAGCAGGCCGAAGACCCGCCATTTACCAGACGATGGATGGACACCTCTTCATATGATGTGTACATGGTGGATACACCCAAAGAGGGTAACGGTGATAACAAGAAAGATCCAATTGAGGATAAACCTCCTAAGATACAAACAAAGCGCCGAAGTCAGCGGTGCCGCTCTAAATCATGCTGTGGAAGAGACAACAATACCGGCACCGGAGATAACAATACTCCGGATGATGCCGAAGACCAAGAAGACCCCATCAAGCCAACCTCCGAACAGGACGATCGGGAAGATGGCCAAATTGGCCCTGATGAACAGGATGCAAACGAAGACTCGGAGGATAGTAACTATCTTCCACTCTCCGAGGATGAGGTGAGCCTAGGCGATGAAGACTTTATCGTGCCTGAGGAACCCCTTGAGCAGGAGCGCTTTAAGCGCGGGCTAATAACCACTGCAAGGAGCCTGAATAAGAAACAGCAGCAGCTTCAAGCTGACCAAGATCTGCTCAATGACAGGTGGACTAATGTCCTGGCAGCCGAGGGATACGGCCTCAGGCGCCCAACCAAGAGTTACCCGAAGCATAAGCTGCTACCTCAATTCGACGACGAGGCGCTGGAGCCCATACCATCAGCACATAACGTGGCCAACCGGCCACCACGTGGCCGTGACAAAACGGGAAACCAAGCCGAACACCAGCCCATACTACCTCGCAGTAAAAGCAGAGACACAATAGCTCGGGGATATACGTACGACCTACAACAGGACTTGGAGAATCGAGAAGGTCAGACCAGATCGATCTATGGATCACGGGGGCATGCCCCGATGCGCGAGGACGGCTATCTAGCCGGGCGCGACAAGCATCACCACGTTTGGGCCTAAAGCCGCAAACGGACTCCATACGAACTGCGTCGCGACTTGGCCCGATATAGAGGCGCCGCACACCCCCTCTGCTTCACTGACGAAGTAATGGAACATGAGTTCCCAGAAGGGTTTAAACCCGTGAATATAGAATCATATGATGGAACAACATATCCCGCAGCATGGATTGAGGACTTCCTCCTCCATATTCATATGGCCCGCAGTGATGATCTTCATGCCATCAAATGCCTTGCGCTAAAGCTCAAGGGACCAACTCGGCATTGGTTAAACAACCTTCTAGAAAACTCCATTGGCATCTGGGAGGACTTGGAAGACGCCTTCCGCGACAACTTCCAGGGTACATACGGCTGACCTCCGGATGCCGATGACTTGAGTCACATTGTTCAATAGCCCGGCGAGTCGGCCAGGAAATTCTGGACTAGGTTCCTAACTAAAAAGAACCAGATCATCGACTGCCCGGATGCCGAAGCCCTAGTGGCCTTTAAGCATAGCATCCGCGACGAATGGCTCGCCCATCACCTTGGCCAGGAAAAGCCAAAATCCATGGCAGCCCTCACGGCACTTATGACCCGCTTTTGCGTGGGCGAAGATAGTTGACTAGCTCGTAGCAACAACAATGCAAGCGAACGTGGCACTTCTGAAGCCAGAAATAGCAACGGCAAGCCCCGACACAACAGGCACAAGCATCGAAACAACGGTGACAATACCGATGACACGGCGGTCAACGCCGGATTCAGTGGCTCCAAGTCCGGTCAGCGGAAGAAGCCATTTAAAAGAAGTAATCCGGGCTCATCCAGCTTGGACCGAATCCTCGATCGACCATGTCAGATCGACGGCACCCCTGATAAACCCGCCAATCATACCAACAGAAGTTGTTGGGTCTTTAAACAAGCCGGTAAGTTAAACACCGAGAATAAGGAGAAGGGGTCGCCAAGTGAGGACGACGATGAGGAGCCCCGTCCACCGAACACAGGGGAACAGAAGAAATTTCCTTCCCAAGTCAAAACGGTGAACATGATATACGTTACTCATATCCCCAAGAGGGAGCGCAAACGCGCGCTCAGGGACGTCTATGCGATCGAGCCAGTCACCCCAAAATTCAATCCATGGTCATCCTGCCCGATCACTTTCGATCGCAGGGACCATCTGACTAATATCTATCATGGCAGCTCAGCCGCACTGGTCCTCGACCCAATCATCGATGGATTCCACCTCACGCGAGTCCTCATGGACGGTGGCAGCAGCCTTAACCTGCTCTATCAGGACACAGTCTGCAAGATGGGCATCGATCCGTCAAGGATCAAGCCCACAAGAACTACCTTTAAAGGAGTAATACCAGGTGTAGAGGCCCGTTGCACGGGCTCAATCACATTGGAAGTCGTCTTCGGATCACCTGACAACTTCCGCAGCGAAGAATTGATCTTCGATATCGTCCCCTTCCGTAGTGGCTATCACGCACTGCTTGGACGAACCGCATTCGCTCACTTCAACACAGTGCCACACTATGCCTATCTCAAACTTAAGATGCCCGGACCACGCGGTGTCATAACAGTCAACGGAAACATGGAACGCTCCCTTCGTACCAAGGAGCACACCACGGCCCTGGCAGCGGAAGTATAGGGCGGCCTTATCAAGCAGAACATCAATTCGGCGGCCAAGCCCCCGGACACTATTAAACGAGTCTGGACTACTCCGCAGCATGACAGTCTAGCTCGTCAGGAGTTCAACTAGTAATTCGGCCTCCGTCTCAGTCCCGACCAAATTGCGGCGTACGTCCCGCACGTACATAACTACGCATTAAAAATACCATGGGCAAAGACGGAGGCATAACTCGATCACAGTCCACAATACGGCTCGACCTTATCTGGGCACTCATACTTTCCCTTTTCTTTCTATCCTTTTCAGGTTTCTTTTCCACAGGTCCCTCATGATGGCCTGATCGTCGATCCTTTCGAAGGATAAACGCTCCAAGGAGGCAAGCAGCATAGACGTGTGGCGGAATACCTAGATGATCTTTTTGACGATCACTTTGCCTGTTTTCAGGACCCGCGCGCAGCTTCCCTTTGGCCTCGGCATGTTAAATAGCCCTGTTGCTTATCGCATCATTTGTACAAATACGCTTTGACGTATCAATCAGACTATAATGGAAATAGTCTCCGTCCCAACATACGTGGCACTGGCTTACTCCATTATATTTCACTGTTTTTTTTCGATTGCACTCATACACCTTGGTTCGACTTAAATCGCCAGGGGCTCCATTACGCTCCATATGTTTGCAACAAGTCCGAACACTTTTTACAGTATAATTCGGCGCCCCGAATATAGCATTATATGCATCGGCTCCGAATCATGTCTTTGGTCAATAGTTGGGTTGCCCGGCTCCTGTGCTTGCTACCTTACGTTCCGTCTTATCGGCTAGGGTAGTAAAGGGAGAACTACTGCGATTGTGTTTCTGGTTCATCCGGATAAACACCTCAGTAGAGAAAGCCGAAAACTGAATGTCATGATGCGGCGAGAGCTGGTCAGCTATTCGGTGGCTAAACATAAATCTCTTGCGATTTTTCCGCATTATGCGACGGATCGGTCTTCGCCCGATCAGGTGTCTACAGCACTCTAGTCCGAATAAACAAATACTAACTAGGGGTTGCGCCTACACTCCTATTGTCAAAATCCTATGGCTAAGTGAGGGTGATAAAGCCACATAGTCCGATTGCCTGGTTCGATGCACTAAACACCTCCTTCAAGGACCAAACTCTTGGGTCAAGTGTGTTTAGGTTCCAACCCGAACACCCCCGTACTACCTACATGGGGGCTGAAGCCGACGACTGGCCAACTCTCAGATTTAATAAACGGCCGCATAGGAGGAAATATTTTCAAAAAAAAACAAGCAAGATATTACATATAGGCTTTGTTCCATAATACAGGACAGATACATTCATTCAAAGATAATGTCCTTCGCATACTGGCCTGCTATAATGCGGGAACCTTCCAGGACATCATCAAAATATAACTCGGGCTTGCGGTGCTCTTTGCCCACAGGTGGTCCCTCGGTCGCAAGCTTGACGACGTTCATCTTCGCCCACTATACCTTGCCACGGGCGAAGGCCATCCGCGCACCTTCGATGCAGACCGACCGCTTTATGGCATCAAGCCGAGGGCAGGCATCGACCAGCCGCTTCACGAGCCCGAAGTGGCTGCTGGGCATGGCTTCGGTGGGCCATAGACAGATTATCAAATCCCTCGTGGCTAATTCGGCCATCCTATGCAGCTTGGTCAGCTATTTCAGCTGATCGCTAAGGGGCACCGGATGCTCTGGCGCAAGGTATTGCGACCAGAACAGCTTCTCTGTTGAGCTCCCCTCTTTGGCTCGGAAGAACTCCGCAGCATCAGCAACACTATGAGGCAAATCCGCAAACGGTCCTGGAGAACTCCAAATCCGGGTCAGTAAGAGGTACCTTTTCTTAACAAATTTGCTCTGCATAATAAAGGCCTTACCCGCCACAATCTGCTTGGCCTCCTGGATTTCCCGGAGGGCGCCCTGGGCTTCAACCCGGGCATCTTGTGCACTTTGGCGGGCCTTAGCAAGTTCGGACTCTTGGTTTGCAATCTTGTGCTCCAAGGACTCACATTTCTTTATGGCGTCCTTGAGCTCCTGCTGAACCTCCCCGACCCTTACTCGTGTTTTTTGCGGGCGGCTTGTTCCTTGTTCGCTTTCTTCTGGGCCTCGGCCAGAGCGTTCTTGAGGGACTCCACCTCGACCGCAGCTCCTATGAAATATCATAATGACAGGATCAACACAAACAATTCATATCATTTTAGATCTGAACAGGCCATTGCATACCTTGCTTGTCCTCTAGTTGTTTCTTGACGCGGCTGAGCTCTTCGCTGGCCTGCTCCAGACTCTACTTCAGTTTGGAGACTTTGGCAGAATGGGAGGTCGCAGCCAGCATCGACGCCTGCTTATTCATATAGACATATATGATTAGTCTCCTGCGAAATTTATTTAATCCTCTATCCGGCCTTTCTTTTCGAACACCGGACAGAGTCTCAGGGGCTACTGTTTGTACTACGACATTCTTCTTGCATAATTACGTCACATACCTCAAAGCCTGTTAGAAGGCTGGTGCATGCTTCGGTCAGTCCGCTCTTAGCAGACTGAACCCTCCCAACCACCATACCCATAAGGATACGGTGTTCTTCTACAATGGAAGCACCTTGAAGCGCTTCCAGTAGAGTATCTGATGCCTCTAGATGGACAGAGGTCACCGGCGGAATAGGTGCAGCTCCTTCTTTCGAAGGTGGCTGCTCACCTGATTCTGGAGCCGTATGGGCCTCCGGAATAGTATTCGGCTGGGGGCCGAATTGGGTATGGCCCCCATCGCTAGTTTCCATGGGGATCTGCTCCCCCGTGTGTCCGGCGGTTGAGGCATCACCCTCTGGCGCCACCTGGATGGCCTCATGTACCTCTCCCTGGCCTGGGAGGGTCCTTCGGGACAACACCTCGGCGTCGTACGTAGCCTTGGGGGAGGAGGCCGGAGGAGGCGACCCGCTGTCCATCACCTTTGGATCCAGTGAATTCACCGAAGATGAGGATCGCTGGAGGTGGGAATGAGCCGGACTGCAACGCATGATTCATCATGTTAAAACCACGAAGTAAAGGAGCTGGATATATGTGTGCGTAAGTGCCTTTGAGTACTTACGATTCGGCCGGGGGCTTCTCCCCGGGGCGCCACTCAGAGCTGCTATCGGAGTCCGATTCGGGATTGTCTGCGCGAGAGACCCTCCCTTTCTTGGACGCCTCCGCCTCTGCCTCCAGATCCGTGGAGGCCGCCCTTTTCTTCCTTCCCCCCTCGGGGGGAGAATTGCTTTCCTCCTCCTCCTCGTCGTTCTCGATGGGAGAGGAGTGGGTTTCGGCGTCTTTGGACGTTGCATCCGAAGTGCCTTTACTGCGGAGGCCGCTTCTTGCCTCCTGGCCCTTCTTCTCCGGCGCCTGGTATGGGGTCGGAACCAGCATCTTCGTCAGAAGAGGGATAGCTGGGTTTTCAGGCAACGGAGCCGGACACTGAGTCCGCTCCGCCTTCTTTATCCAGCCCTGAAAAGACAAATGGAGAAGCTTAGACATCTTCCTTGAATGCACAGGTAGAGATACATCCTGAAGTATGAAAAACTTACCGAACTGGCTGGTTGAGTCAGGTTATACCCGCAGTCCTCGGTCGTCTTCGGCCATGTCTGATTGGCCTTGAAAAGCACCTTCCAGATACCTTTGTGCATGGAGCCG
Organism: Triticum aestivum; assembly: GCF_018294505.1. Lineage (NCBI taxonomy): Eukaryota > Viridiplantae > Streptophyta > Magnoliopsida > Poales > Poaceae > Triticum > Triticum aestivum. Next base: position 138,463,247 of record NC_057808.1, read on the forward strand.
AAGAATCGTTGCAAGGTCTGGTGCTTGGGCGGATCGAACTCCCACAGATGGCAAGTCCGGCTTTGGCAAGGAAGGATCCGGCGAAAAAGTATCACCTGGATCACATTGACGAGCTTGATGTTCTTGTCCACCATGCTATTAATGCGCGTTTGCAGCGCTGACACTTCGTCCGACGACGCCCAGTCCAGGCTCTTTTTCAGCCAGGAGGTAAGCCGCATTGGGGGCCCGGACTTGAATTCGGGTGCCGCGGCTCAGGTGGTGTCGCGGGGCTCTATGACGTAGAACCACTGCTGCTGCCACCCTTTGACGGTCTCCACAAAGGTGCATGTGGGCCATGTGACGTTGGATAGTTTGCTCACCATGGCACCTCCGCACTCTGCATGTTGACCATCCACCACTTTCGGCTTCACATTGAAGATCTTTAGCCATAATCCGAAGTGGGGGTGCGGAGGAAGGCCTCACACACGACAATGAATGATGAGATGTTTTTTTGACTATTTACTGTAGAGCAATAGCCCCACAGTCCTTTTATTCCAGAATTTTTTGCCCAGGCCTGTTTAAATCCGCTCCCACCGGGAGTCGAACCCAGGACCTGGGTGCTACTAAGGTCACTGCAACCACTAGGCTACAGGCCCGTTCGCATGATCATGGAAATCTAGCCTGTAGTAGAACATGAGTCCACGGACGAAGGGATGGAGGGGAAACCCTAACCCGCGGATGAAGTGGGGGATGAATACCACCCTCTCGTTGGGCTCCGAGGTGGGGACGATCTGCCCCTTGGCCGAAAGCCGGTGGGCGATTTCCTGGGCTAAGTACCCCGCTTCTCGGAGCTCCGCAATGTTCTCCTCTGTGACGGAGGAGGCCATCCACTTGCCCTGCGCTCCAGATCCGGACATGGTCGGAGTGGTTTTTTGGGGGCGGAAAGGATGGAAGCTTGGGTGCTGGAGCTCGAGAATGGATGGGCAGAGAAGAAGATGGCATGGGTGAAAGAGTGGATCTTTATCCTCTTATAAAGACAGCGAATATCAAGCGCCTCCCCGCTCGCCTTAAAGCTCGCCTATTCCCCAAGGGTCGTGCTGACGGCACGGTTGGATTACCCACGCCCGCATTAATGAGAATCTCGCGATAAGGGGACACGATCTCTACTTCGATAAGACATGCCAATGAAAACAGCATCTTGAGACGTGGGGCGGGAGGCTAAAAAATGGTTCGAAATAATGACCGGGCAGGGATGTAACATCTCGCTACAAAAGTTGTCAGTAGATGGGACTTATGAAATATTATACTCTTTGCGGCTGTGTGTGGTGTCTGTTTTGCAGAGCCGGACACGTTTTCTGTGTTCGAGGACTACTTTGAAGTGTTCGGAAGAGGAACCCGCCTTGCAATGCCGAAGACAATCTGCACGCCGGACACGTCGTCATTGAAGCCTGGTTCAGGGGCTACTGAGGGAGTCCTGGATTAAGGGGTCCTCGGGCGTCCGGGCTGTGTGACATGGGTCGGACTAGTGGGTCATGAAGATACAAGACAGAAGACTTCTTCCCGTGTCTGGATGGGACTCTCCTTTGCGTGGAAGGCAAGCTTGGCATTCAGATGAAGATTCCTTTCTCTGTAAACCGACTCTGTGTAACCCTAGGTCCCTCTGGTATCTATATAAACCGGAGGGTTTAGGCCATAGGGGCAATCATAATCATACAGGCTAGACAACTAGGGTTTAGCCATTATGATCTCGAGGTAGATCGACTCTTCTAACCCCATATTCATCCAAGATAATCAAGCAGGAAGTAGGGTATTACCTCCATCAAGAGGGCCCGAACCTGGGTAAACATCGTGTCCCTGTCTCATGTTACCTTCGATCCTCAGACGCACAGTTCGGGACCCCCTACCCGAGATCCGCAGGTTTTGACACCGACACCCCCCCCCCTAGATGGGGGAGAGTCCCCCCTATGGTCCATGTCCTCCATGGGGTAGGAGGGGCAGTAGCCCCTCCGAGATTGGATCTCCCTCTCTGTTCTCCTCTGTTTCGCGTTCCTGTTTTTTTCGCCCTTCACCGTTTCTTAAATTCCCGAAGATCCGTAATTCCGACTGTGCTAAAAGTTTTACATGATTTTTTCCATAAATTATCTTTCTTGTGCCCGAAGAAGGGCCCCAACCGACTTACGGGGAGGGCACAAGACACCTGGGCGTGCCAGGGGGTGCCCGGTGCACCCTGGTGGGTTGTGGAGGCCGTGGGCCTCCGTTAGCGTTGATTCCACCTCCCAAAAATCATAAATATTCCAAAATAATTCTCCATAAATTTTTATCGCGTTTGGACTTTGTTTATATGGATTTTCTGCGAAACAAAAAACATGCAAGAAACAAGAACTGGCACTCGGCACTAGATCAATCGGTTAGTCCAATAAATCATATAAAATGTTGCCAAAAGTATGTGAAAGTTGTATAATATTGGCATGAAACAATCAAAAATTATAGACACGATGGAGACGTACCAAAAGGTTTGAGCATAGATGTAACGCCCACGATGCGGCTATATCTCCCACGTGTCGAGGCACGACTTAGAGGCATAACCGCATTGTGGTTTTGTCGCAAGAAGGGTCATCTTCACACAATCCCATGTAATGAACAAGAATGGGATAAAGAGTTGGCTTACAATCGCCACTTCACACAATACATAAATATATCATACATCATCCAAAATCCACACATAGACTGACTACGGTCAAGATCCAAATGAAAATAAGATAACCCCAAATGCTAGATCCCCGATCGTCCCAACTGGGCTCCACTACTGATCATCAGGAAAAGACACATAGTAACGACCACGTTCCTCATCGAACTCCCACTTGAGGTCGATCCCATCATCTGCACTGGCATCGTCGGCACCTGCAACTGTGTTGGTAGAATCTGTGAGTCACGAGGACTCAGCAATCTCACACCCGCGAGATCAAGACTATTTAAGCTTATCGGAAAGGATGGTGAAATGAGGTGGAGCTGCAGCAGGCACTAAGCATATATGGTGGCTAACATACGCAAATGAGAGCGAGAAGAGAAGCAACGGAACGGTCGTGATCTAGTAATGACCAAGAAGTGATCCTGAACTCCTACTTACGTCATTCATAACTCAAACCGTGTTCACTTCCCGGACTCCGCCGAGAAGAGACCATCACGGCTACACACACAGTTGATGTATTTTAATTGGGTCAAGTGACAGGTTCTCTACAACCGGACATTAACAAATTCCCATCTGCCTCATAACCGCGGGCACGGCTTTCGAAAGATAATACCCTACAGGGGTGTCCCAACTTAGCCCATCATAAGCTCTCATGGTCAACGAAGGATAAACCTTCTCCCGGAAAGACCCGATCAGTCTCGGAATCCCGGTTTACAAGACATTTCTACAATGGTAAAACAAGACCAGCAAAGCCGCCCGAATGTGCCGACAAATCCCGATAGGAGCTGCACATATCTCGTTCTCAGGGCACACCGATGAACACTACGTACAACTAAAACCAATCCTCGAGTTTCCCCAAGGTGGCGCTGCAAGTGGCTCTAGTTTGGACCAGCACTCAGAGGAACACTGGCCCGGGGGTTTAAATAAAGATGACCCTCGGGCTCGCGAAAACCCGGGGGAAAAGGCTTAGGTGGCAAATGGTAAAACCAAGGTTGGGCCTTGCTGGAGAAGTTTTATTCAAGACGAACTATCAAGGGGGTCCCATAAATCACCCAACCGCGTAAGGAACGCAAACTCAAGGAACATAATACCGGTATGACAGAAACTAGGGCGGCAAGAGTGGAACAAAACACCAGGAATAAGGCCGAGCCTTCCACCCTTTACCAAATATATAGATGCATTAATATAATAAGAGATATTGTGATATCCCAACATATACATGTTCCAACATGGAACAAACTTCAACTTCACCTGCAACTAGCAACGCTATAAGAAGGGCTGAGCAAAAGCGGTAACTTAGCCAAACAACGGTTTGCTAGGAAAGGATGGTTAGAGGCTGACATGGCAATATGGGAGGCATGATATAGCAAGTGGTAGGTAGCGCAGCATGGCAAAAGAGCGAACAACTAGCAAAGCAAAGATAGAAGTGATTTCGAGGGGTGGTCATCTTGCTTGCAAGGTTCTCAGAGTTGTCGAAAGCTTGATCCTCGTAAGCGTACTCAACAGGTTCCTCATTCACGAACTCGTCTCCCGGCTCTACCCAAGACAAGAACACAAGCAACGGAACCACAATCAATCACGGGGAATGCACAAGCAACATGATGCAATACATGAATGATATGCAAGATATGATATGCGATGCATATGCGTGCTTCGGAAGAAAAATGATGAACAAGGCAGTAACTTGGCAAACCAAGCATGCCACTAGAAAGATGAGATGATTTCGGTCGAAATCGATATAAAGATCACCGGAAACGGATGCACGGTTTGCAAATGGCAAGCAAAACAAGAATGACACGAATCTACGATTAACAGCATGATAGCACTTAGAATGCAACAAGTAACAATGCTACAGCACTCCAACATAGCAACAAAGCATATGGCAGTAATCTACAGGAGATGCTTGACAAAAGATGAACACTGAGCTACGGCTAGATCACAATATAACAAGCTCAAACAAGCATGGCAAAAGAGCAAAAGAAATCAGGTTCACAGACTTGGTGAAATTACTGGACATGCCTGAAACAGCATCAGGTAGCAATGTTCAGAGCATGAAATCAACATGCTACAGCAACTTAATATGGCAAAACAAGGCATGGCAGTATTCTACTAAATGCATATGACAAAAGTCCCTTACTGACCATAAGCCAAAAAGGACCAGAAGATATCATGCCAACCATGTAAACGTAGCAAGTTTCGTTAACAGGTTTCAGACTTAGCAAAAAACCAGAGCATGGCAGAAACAATAATATGAAAGCATCTTGGTGAGCTTGATAAACTCACCAAAAAGCAATTCATGACAAAACAACCATACCTACAGCAAGACGGCAAGTTTATGAAGCTATCCATGGCAAGAGCAAGTACATAGCATGTATGGAACAACTACAACAATCTGCCAGAAATATTTTATAGCAAAAGTAGAGCAAGATTGAGTCATGCTATGGCACTCCATCATTGCAAACAAGGGCAGGAATGGATCAATTACAATAATAGCTACAAAACATCCTTACTGAACATCTCCAAAATATGCATGTATCTCTCTGTAGCATCAAGTTTACATGGCAACAAAATAACAGCAGACAGACTTAGAGAAATCACTAAGTCCCTGAAATCAGAAACATTACGGGGCCTAGTTTGCATGCTTGTGCTAGTCACCACAGAGATCACAAAAATACATGGCATACACCACTGGAAACATGGCATGGCATGCAACAAAACACATGTAGAGCTCATGCCCATAAGATGCACAGATTAAATGCAACAAAAATAACAAATCTCCAAGTTCTGCTAAGTAACAGCAGATAACAGCAACTAGCACTCTTGCACCAGAGATTTAGGCATCAAGATGGACTCAAATGAACATGGTGCAATTGAACAAAATGTAGAACATCACGAGACGAACATTCTGATATATTACACGCGCGAAACAGAGCTATATGCAGAGAGTTATGATGCTATGAACAGGTGCACATAATGTCAAACTTTCAGGACTTGAGAGAAAAAAACGGGGGAGGGGAAAGTCAACGCACGGCGATCCAGATCGGCTGGAGCTCGGGGACGGCCGGAGTTGGGGGCTGCTGCCGGCGGTGGAGGGCGGGGCCGCGGCGAGAGGAGGCGACGGCGGCGGCGGCGGCGGGCGCGGCGGCGGAGCAGCGCGCGGAGGCGGGGCCGGCGATGGCGGCGGCGGCGGCGGCGGCCGGTGCCGGGCACGGCGGCGTTGACGGAAGGCGAAGGCGGCGGGGCGCTGGAGGAGGCGCGCGGGCGGCGGGGCGTCGTGGGCCGGGAGGGCCCAGCCCGGGCTGCGGCGGGCCGGCGGCGGGACGCGGTGAGGCTGGCCACATGGCAGCCCGTGGTTGGTCGCGGGCGGCGGCGGGAGCGTCCGGCCGGCGGCGGACGTGTCCGGCGGCGCGGAGGGATAGGGTTAGGGTTTCATCTGCGATTGTTTTCGGGAGGGGATGCATATATATAGCTAGTGGGAGCTAGGAGAGTCCAAATGAGGTGCGGTTTTCGCCCACACGATCATGATCGAATGACCTACAGCATGGAAGAGAGTTTGGTGGGTTTTGGGCTATTTAGAGAGGGGGTTTTGCTGCAACACACAGACGGACATTGCGGTTACCCGGTTAACCGTTGGAGTACCAAACGACCTCCAAATGGAACGAAACTTGACCGGTGGTCTCCCGGTAGTATACTAGGGCCACTTGGCAAGCCTCGGTCCATTCCGAGAATGTTTGACACCCGCTCACGAAAGAAAACAAGAGGGGTGCACCGGAGGAGGTGGGAGCGCCGGATTGCAAAACGGACAACGGGGAAAATGCTCGGATGCATGAGACGAACACGTATGCAAATGCAATGCACATGATGACATGGTATGAGATGCATGACATGAACAAAATGCAAAACGAAAGACAAAACCCAACCACGGAGGGAATATCATAGCACATAGCAAGAGTTGGAGTTACAAATATGGAAAGTTACATCCGGGGTGTTACAACAGAATTTGTGGAACCCTTTTTGGCTTGGTATTTTACTTTGGAATATATGGTAGGAGTGGAATTGTGTATAGAAGATGTTGACTTGAGCAAATCCATCATGAACCCCTTTGATCCCCTCTTAATAGTACGAGATCCCTATAACTCAAGAAACATAAAAGGGCTACACTAGATAGCTCCTAGAAATCCATTCTTGGTCATATACCTTTTGTGATGGTCGTTGATCCATGCAACTACAACCAAAGGAATTAATACCTTTGACTAGAGCATTCCACTTGAGCTTAATGTTGATGTTTATTCTTGGCTCAAGATGGAAGCATAACCTTGATCAGATCATTTTATGAAGACTTCAAATAGCTCCCCCATAAGCCATGAACTTCATTGTATCCCATCTTCATATGTCCACCATGTGATCATCCACAAGCTTCAAGCATGTAATACTTCAGGATGCTTATCTTGAACTTGCCCTTGTTAAGCATGATCACCATTACTTGATGTCATCCTCTCATGGATAATAAGGATCTTCATCTTGATGCAAGCTCATGGGAGCCACCTAACCCACATAGATATAGAAAACACATAGTATGGGTTAGTACACATAATGTAATTGACCATTACGTACCATACCACAAAAACCCATGTGGTACATTATTTGTGCTTGTGTGTTGACCATATTTGAATTCAATCTTCGATCTTCATCTAGGTCACATTTATCTTTGCTCCATGACTAATCTTGATGTCTTGAAGGCCATATTGAACTCTTGAGAGGTACAATGAATTCTTCACTTGAATTACTTGCTTCAAGACATAATCATACACGACTCAACATATGAGAGCATCATGCTTTTAATGCTCAAGCCATATGGGAATTCTGCTCTTTAATCATTCCCTCGAGAACTTGATCCATCATGATAAATTCATTGATCTCAATCTCGATGATAGATGGCATTCATTTCGAATTCATTCAATCTTCTTATTGCGTTACCCATGGAACAAACTTTCATATGTCACTTTATGCCTTTGTTTCTTCATAGGAATTGTCATTCATTATCAAGTCTCAATGCATATGTTTGTATTGATGGATTACATCCTTCAATTCATCTAATATTCTTCATGCATTGCCAATGGGACTTTCCTTCAAATGTATAACTTGGTGCAAACATTAGTCCATTAGGATTGTCATTAATTGCCAAAACCACACATGGGGACTACATACACTTTCAACTGGGTTAATAGGTTAGTCCCCACAAGTTATATAAAATACCATATAAAACATCCAAGATTGATAATATAATAGCATGGAGCAACAAAAAATTATAGCTACATTGGAGATGTATCAACGGGGCCTGCTCATCCAACCCCCACTGGAACGGGGACTTTTCATCCACAGCCAACACCAACCGGCTAGGTCAACTCATCACATCTCACGCAAGGGGCTCGATGCAACCGACCGAGTCTCGAGTCGCGATCTACGTATCGCATGCGCAACATGTATGGGGACTGTTCATCGACAGGCAACTGATCGGTTAGGTCAACCTATGTCTCGCCTGGGGGTTGCATGCAATGAATTGAACGATTGGGCCAGCAACATACGTGTACGAGTCTCGCATCGATCATTCGGGTTTAGTAAGTAGTGAAGGATCGCTCGGGTTCAGTAAGCAGCGAAGGGGTTGCTCGGTTAAGTAAACAGCGAGCTCGGTCACTCTGGTTCAATACGTAGTGCGAGGGATCCCTCGGTTCAGTAGTGCGAGGGATCGATCGCTCAGGTTCAGTAAGAGAAGGGTTGCTCGGGTTCAATAAGGAGGGGGATCGGACGATCGGGTTCAGTAAGCAACACACTTGCTTGGGTTCAGTTAACGAAGGGCTTGCACACACACGCGTATGAGGGAAATGCGCAAACCACCACTTCAACGCTCGGGCCGGCCACCCACTGTATATCGGGAAATCCCCAAGAATTCTCGCTCTCACTTCTACCACGATTTTTACGTCATGGACGGCCCAAAGAATGTCATGTAGGCCCGCTTCCGTCCCGCCCAGGATGAAATGCCCATTTTCTGTCATAATTGTTTTCATAGAATTAAGAGCCCACCACAGCCATGATGATACGTGTATTGGTCACAACTATCTTCAAAATGTTTTTGTTCGGGCCATAATGTCACGGATATGTCTTTTTTTGTGGTGACATGAGGGGCCATGCTTAATGGCATACATTTGTAATTAGTGTCATAACTGTTTCCAAAGTATGTGATTATTTCCAAATCGGCAATTTCTTATGGATTGTCATGTTACCATATACTAGATGATGCCCCGTACGTTGTTGCGGGATATTAGAAGAGTTTCAGGTATTTGTGTTGATTCACATTGATGGACTCAACATAATAAAGAGGAAAGGGGATCTAGCACAAAGTAACCCTTGTTTGCTTCTGTGCAATATCCTCAAACAAACCCTATGAATACCAATAGGGCATTTAGTCAGGAGCACACCACAATGTGAAATAAAATAAGGTATGCAAGGTCCCATTATCTTATTCGGACAAGATGCAAGTATAAATCTAAAATGATTCTTATTCAATTTTGTTGTACTAATGTGTAACCAAGGGAATGTAAGCAAAGTATAAAAGATACTTAATTATATCTAGCATTTCAACAGACAATATGCACCTTCAATGGATGCAAAGATGATGATTCCTAGACCCTCAAGGAATAGCATTGTAATCAGAAGCTCAAAATTACTATGCAAACTTAAAGGATGGATTATATGGTACATGTTAACAAACAAACACGAGGTTAATAGTTTGTGAATTATAAGAAAATGAAGGATGATGAAATATCATACTTGGCCATTCCATATGTATATGTTTCCAAGTGTAACAAACAATAGCATATATTTTCTGTGGGTTAATATAATGTAGCTACGACCGAGGGGCACCAACTTTAAGTTGGAGATTACAATATAACCACCTTCATCTGCATGCGCAGTATAATTTATCGTATTTATTTGCGTATGTATGCACACATCAGATTAGGGTAAACTATGCAGGACTTACCCAATCAAATCACTGAATATGAACTGACATATTCCCGAGGAAAGGTATGAAGACAACATGTCTTACACTGCATAACCTGGCTAAAGGATAATTAAACAAAAACTAAAATATAATAAACATGCATCAGAACGTGTGCAGTTTCATTATCAGACGATGAGTTTAAGACCTCAAATGAAGAGAAGTTATTACTTGAACCGATAACAAAAGATAATAAATAAAACACTTAAAAGAATACATGTAGGGTAGCAAAAATGAAAGTTGTTTGTTCTCGGTGAAAGCAATGCTCAATGCTCGCCGATCTAGAAAGTAATCAGTCAAACTCACATGTTCAACTATAGACCCCATTTTTTGCAAAATAAAACCATCAAAATGACATAGTGAGATGTAGACGATCATTATTAATGTGAAAGAGAGTTTGACATAAAAATGAATAATGGTCCCTTTTCTTGTGTTTTGCGTACTACTCAACATGCCTATGCATTAAGCTAGGGGGAAATGTTTTCACACATGTACGACTCATAATGCGAACATTGGCTCATCTCCCAACATACTCAAGAAAGGCCTAGTAGAAAAATCAACATGCCAAGTGATAATAGAGAAGCAAAAGCGCGAAAAAGGGAAATAGAATATCAATCAGGATGAACCTGCTACGGAGGGGGTGGGTTGAATTGGGTCGCGGGCAATAGCGAGGGCTGGAGATTGTGCCAGCCATCACGCAAGGCACCAGTAGGTGATGGGTTTCACAACGACTTCGAATTATTCCAAGGATGAAACTTGGGCATTCTTGATCACGGGCACCGATGGATAGTTGTGGAGACGATGGAAAGGTCAACTCTACTACCTAAAGAGGAGATCAAGCACACCGGTTACTCTTGCATGAGGTAGATGGAAATCAACTTGTCTCTTCTTGAAACTACTAGTGGGCATTAGGAGAATGAGATTTAGTTGAGAAGGTGGAGAGGGAGAGAAAATCAACGCGTCATCAATACATTTTAATTGTGAAGGTGAAGATGGACAGGAGAATAAATACGTGGGAGATGACCGTGGCCTATGGAGAGGCATTGCTGGCATGGAGATGCTAACTGCTTGGGACAGAGTTTTTGGAAAAATAAAACAAAATGATCATTTAAGCAGATGAAGTGGCTTGACCAAATGATAATAATTTTTGGTAGCGGGAGGTGACTATTTAGGGATAGAGGATACCATTACGGCGACACACATCTGAATGCAATCAAATGGAGGAAAGACAAGAGCCTTGGCACACAGATGCTCCCAAACGCCCGTCTACCCTATTTTTCTCTAAAAATAGCATATTAACTTCATTATTGCAGTTATGAAGAAGAGTAACAATGAAATACACAATTTCCACAATCATAACAACATGCTAAATTTGTAGAGCATTAGGATAATTATATGAACAAATAATTAAAGATCAACGTTGTAATATACTCCCTTCGTTCCAAAATAAGTGTCGTTGATTTAGTACAACTTCAGTACAATGTTATACTAAGTCAGCGACACTTATTATCTAAAGTTGTACTAAGTCAACGACATTTTTTTAGGACGGAGTGATATATTGCGAAGCTGAAATTAAGGAGGCAAACAAATTCAAATAATTATGAATTTCATATGCTTATGTGTTAAGAAATCATAAGCAAAATTACATATTCAAACCTATCATCACAACTACAAAACCTAATAGGATTTTGGAAACATAGAGAGCATGCATATCTATGAGAGAAAGTCATTGGAGGTCAGATAATTAATTTTGCTCCATCAATGAAAATTGATGAATTGTTTGTTACGTTTCTCTTCCCACAAATACATTCACCACAAAGCTCTGTCATCAACTGGAAGAAACATAAAAATACAATTGCATGATTAGATAAGAACTTACTTACATAGGATAACCATAAACCGTATAATCAATGGGAAGCCGGTAGTTTGGCCATGTAAGTCTATGCTAATTACAATCAAAGATGAAGTACGGGTTGACCCAAATGCCAAACATAACAAAAGAGTAAACATGGAAACATATTATATACCAATTTTTTTGCTTCCTTCCAATACTACATCCTACTCGGATGTATTGGCGTTCCTGCACATAAACATACTTCCTTCATCCGCGAATAAGTGTACATCTAGCTTTTGTCTTAAGTCAAAATTTTAAAATTTTGACCAACTTTATAAAAAAGAGTAGTATCATATATGACATCAAATTGGTACATTATAAAACTACATTTTTAAACGAATATGGTGATGCTAATTTAGTGCCATAAATACGGTTACTTTTCCTTATAAAGTTGGTCAAAGTTTTAAAACTTTGACTTAAGGCAAAATGTAGATGTACACTTATTCGCGGACGGAGGGAGTACACAATTTTAGCATCCTTTCAAATCTATGTGCAACCTGAAAATGATCCTGAAAGGACACAACAATTCTCTATACTATGATTAAGCATATTATGTGAATTCTGACTTCTCTGAGATACATCAGAAGAGCGACATTTTCTCTCATATTATTTGCAACCCCAAATAAAGAAATACTCATAAAAAACCCAGTTGTAATCTTAGTTTACAAAATCGTATACTGAAGCTTGATGGGCTTGCTGCCAATGGTGATCATCCATCTATTCAACGAGAGAAAGGGATCCATCTAGGAAGTGGAATTGTGTCCCGATGACGAGATTCCTTAAGTCAAGGAGCAAACAACTTTTGACAACAGTACCGCAACCTAGTACTCCTTCCGCAACCGCTGGCGATGAATAGGCATGGGATTAACAGGACATCCTTGATGGGTCTTCATAGAAGACGGTGACTAAAGGTTGCGAGCCCTGTTAGTCCCTTGATTAGAAATTGGTGGAACGAAAAAGGACAGGGAAGAACGTCATCGTTGTAACCATGGTGGTTGGTCGACGACGGTATCCCCGATCCACACAAACATGACTGCCTCCTCCTCCTCGTTGCACCATTGCCTAGTGCATCTCGCCGCATCTCATGAAAACTCTAGGGTTTTGGATAGAGAAGAGAGGGGCGGCTAGAAATCACACAGGAGGGTGCGTTCATGGATTTCGTTGCATGGGAGTCATGCAATTCCTTTATTTTCTTCCAATTGTTGATTGTGTGAGGTGGAAAAAACTAGATGGTTTGAGAAGAGGGTGAACCGGCGGACGAAGGAGCGAAACGGAAGGCGAAGCGAAATGAGAACACTTCTTATTTTTTGAGTAGGAGTGATGAATTTAAATAATAATTATTTTTAAGAAAAGCCTTTTGGCGCACTTTATCGGTGATGGTGTTATATTTGTCTACTTGCAAAGGGAGTTAGTGATATAAACATTCTTATATATTTATTTTCAGAGTACTTGGTTCGTCATATCATTTTTCAAACAATAAAGCTAGGATAAATTTTGGAGGTCGAATTTGAAGAATCATAGTAATTTGAAAGGACAAAATGATGCCACCTACAAAAATTATACTACTATATCCTGACGCAAACCGCTGTCTCACTGTAGCGCCGGGCCATCGGCCGGTGTAAACAGCGCACCACGGCGCACGCCGCCCCTCCCAGCTATTCTCTCCCTCTCCTCCCGACCCGACACAAGCCGAATTCCCCAACCCCTCCTAACCAAAGCACCGCGTCGGCGTCCCCTCCAAACCCTAGCCCCCCGCGCGCGCGAGTTGCGAGGAGGGCAGGAGGATGGACGGCCCCAAGAGGTCGCAGCTGCGGGTGCGGCTCCGGGTGACGGCACGCCGGCGGGGCGGCGATGGAGCGGACAGGGCCGGGCCGGGCGGTGGCACCGGGGGCGAGCGGAAGCGGCGCCTGGACGCCCCACTCATCAACTCCGCGGCCAAACTGCAGCGCCGCGAGATCGGGGGGCGGCAGCTCGCCGCGCGCGGCGGCGGCGCCGCGGCCGCCGTGCCTGAGCGGTTCCGGAACATGCAGCTCCAGGTAAGCTACCGACCGCGGCGTCCCCCTGCGCATTTTTGCGGATGGTGTGGCCGGTGGTCTCCGGATCTCTATGGTTTGGCTTCTCGTTGGTCGTAATTGAGGAGGTGAAGCCATCGTTTTGTGGCGCCGTGAATGGTTTGGGAGGCAAAATTGATGGGGAGTTTTGCTTGAGGGTGACTTTCTTTTGCGTTAACTTTTAAGGTTGTGATCCGGCAGAAGTTTTGGTTTTCGGGACCTAAGTTCGTTGAGTTCATACGGAAAAATGTCAGATCTTGAGGGTTGTTCTGAGGGTTCTGTATTGTGTAGGTAGCGTTGAGACTGTTACTTCTGGCATGCGGAGTTCCATTTCAGATAATTGAATTGCCAGGATCTGGGTTATGGCTACTGAATTGAGTTGTGGCGTCCCCTGTTAGGATTGGATCTTTGGTATTATGCTACGGGTTATTCAATAAGTGAACCAGATGGTTTAAAATGACATTTCATGAAATGGTTTTAAAAGGACCTTGCAAGTTCCAACTATCTCAATACGCACGTATCATATATTAAAGGGGTAGGAAAGGGTTACAGAAACCCTGCTGCCAGAGTGGGATTGTTACACGGTAGCCCACCGGCTACCATTCCACACACGTCCTACATCCAACTACTCTGGATACACCCACCGCTATGGCCGCGAGGAAATTCGCGCGATCACCCTTAAGGATCCCGGCCGACTGCCAAACACGCCCCTCCAAATCAATCCGACGTATGACCTCCTGGAATGACGGCAGGGCACCGTCAAAGATGATGGCATTCCTATGCTTCTATACCTCCCACAGCACCAAAGTGATGAGGGTCCTGAATGGAAACAATGGTGTTCACCAGGGCCATCCTATCTAACTGCACATATAATACCGAAGCAACTTTTTTACTAAGTAGTGATGTCTGTAATTTCGGAACCAATATTCCGACGCGAACTACTACCCCTGTTTCTAGATATAAGATGTTTTGGCAGTTTTAATTGAACTGCCAAAAAAGAAGTACCCCCTCTTATCCAAATTAATTGACGCACACTTAGTACAAAAGTTGTACTAAGTGTGCGTCAATTAATTTGGATCGGAGGGAGTACCACTAATTATATTATATCATTTTAACCATATGCATTTAGAGTGTTTACTTTCTTTCCAAAATAAGAAGTACCTCTAATTATACTATATTTGAGGAAAGGAAAAATGGCCTAAAAAAGAGGGGTCGTACACCGCTGAAGTACATGTCCGGGTCACGCCTATGTATATGGGTTATACTAGAGAAGAATTGAACAGGGCACCTTATCCTATGTAGCCATTACTGGTTGAACTTGCATCTGCCAGTGCAACTATGCACAATAACACACCACACAAAATTTTGGATAGCTGGAGTCTGGAGACTGCTTCAAGTCACTCGAGCTGACTCAGTTTGCCACCTTCGTTGACCTGGTTAGAGCATCTCCAACCGGTGACCTCAAATCCTCCTCATATGTCCGGGTGGACAGCCTGGATAGTGCTCGGACAAGAGAAAGAAGGAAAAAGGCTACCCAACCAGACCTCATAAATCATCCTCATATGTCTGAGCTGTCCGCGAACCTCAAATCCAGTCCATATGTGGGGAGGAAATGAGGGCGTCTGGGCGTGCCAGGACAGCCCGCCATGTCGAACCCGGACCACCCTGGACCACTTTTTTCTTTCTTTTCTCTTTCTCCATCCCCACCAATCATATGCATGTGCCCTGACAATTTGGGGGGACACCGCTGCATGCATGGACAAATCAGTGTTCGAAACGGACACACCCGGACACTGACCGGGTGTGTACGCGGACATATAGGGGCTCAGATTAGGCAAGTCTGTTTGGAGATGCTCATACAATTTTCTGTTGCTTGTTGAAAAGCATATGTTTTGGGGGTATTTTGCAGCCTTAATAAGCTAGCTTAAATAGCTTGTTACTTGCAGAAGACTGGATTTGAGCCTGGAAGCATTTGTGATTATACTTCTCGACGTGGCTATTTTCCACTCCCTCCGTCCCATAATGTAATAAGTTTTTTGACACTACAGTAGTGTCAAGAAATGTCTTACATTATGGGACAGAGGGAGTACGTTAGATAAGCTTAAACTGTGTCACTTCCATGTGATAGTTATAATGCTCAAGATAACTCAGTGCTGACCTGCTGGATCCTGATTCCTTATTTGCTGAATTAGTGGTTCTATTGTTTTTTCCTCAACTTCGGTTTTTGTAGTAGAAGGCCCAAAATGGGCATATCGTTACATATTTAGCTAGTGAAATTTCAGCTAAGGTGTAGAACTTGTGTCTATATGTAATCTGGTACTCCCTTCACAAATATAAGATGTTCTGAACTTTTTTCTGAATCGGATATATATATATATACACACACACATATATGTTTTAATGTGTTTGTTCACTCATTTCAGTCAGTATGTAGTCCATATTCAAATATCCAAAACATCTTATATTTATGAACGGAGGGAGTACTAACTAAGACTTCCACTATGTACAATTGCTCACCTTTTATGTTATTCTTATTTGGGAAAAATTACATTATATTTTCCTCTTAATATGAATCATCTAAATAAGAGTAAAGCGACATCATAAATAGCTTCCAGTATGTATAATTGCTCATCCTGTATGGGGTTCTTAATTGAGAAAAAACTACATTACATGTTCCTCTTAATATGAATCATCTAAATATGAGTAGATTGACATTATTAATATATATTTGGTGCAGGAAGAGTTTGACACATATGATCATGATGCTCACCTATTTGTGAAGCTACAGTTTCTCAAAAAAAGATCCAAAATTATTGAGATCGTCGCAGCAAAAGATATTATATTTGCTCTTGCTCACTCTGGGCTTTGTGCTGCTTTTAGTCGAGGTAGGTATTTGCACCTCCTGTAAAACGTGTCTGTATTTGACAGGCAGTGATGAAGACCAGTGATGTTATTTGACCTCTTGCATTGTGTTTTTGTTTCTGCAGTAACAAATAAGCGGTTATCCTTCTTGAATTTAAGCCCGGACGAAGTGATCCGGAGTTTGTTCTACAACAAGAACAACGATTCACTTATTACTGTCTCAGTTTATGCATCAGACCATTTTAGCACATTGAAGTGCAGAACAACCCCAATCGAGTAAGAGCATATGCTAATGCCTTAATCTGTAACTTGTCAAGAAACACTCTTATATATATTTTACTGTTACCTGTGATTTTCTATATGTACAAGTTATGCAATTGCATTTTTAGTTTTTTTTTTTCTTTTTCATGATAATGTCGCTATTTTCATTGAATACAGTTAACTTACTAAAGTTCTTATATGTTCAATATATATGCGTTCTTTCAGGTATATAAGGAGGGACCAATTAGATGCTGGGTTTCCTCTTTTTGAATCGGAATCTCTGAAGTGGCCTGGCTTTGTTGAGTTTGATGATGTAAATGGAAAAGTACTCACTTACTCGGCCCAGGATGGGTACGCCTTCTTAAACATTCGTCACATTATAATGTGCACTAAACAATGTTTACTGTTGTAATGGTCATACTTTTTCTGGCAGTATCTACAAGGTTTTTGATTTGAAGAACTATTCCTTTCTATATTCAATACCTGATACTAATGTGCAGGAGATCAAGATTAGGTCTGCACCCTTTTCCTTGTTTATTATATTTTTCGTTTTCATATTCGAACCATGTCAAGTTACTCCTTTGATTTCTCCTTTCAGTCCAGGAATTATGCTCTTAATATATGATCGAACGCCAAGTTATGTTCCTTTGAAGATATTATCTATTGAAGATGGAAAGCCACTCAAATTATTCAAGCACTTGTTGCACCGCGGCAAGAAAATTGATTTTATTGAGCAATTCAATGAGAAGCTCCTTGTGAAGCAAGAAGACGAGAACCTTCAGATACTTGATGTATGGCACGATACATCAGTTTATTATACTTATCTTGTAACTTTTACTGTTTTGCAAGCCTAATAGCTTCTTCTTCATGAAGGTACGAAGTTCTGAGCTAATTGAAATCAGTATTGAGAAGTTTATGACCCCATCAGCATTCATTTTTCTGTATGAGAACAATCTCTTCTTGACATTCCGAAACAGAACAGTTGCTGTATGGAATTTCCGAGGAGAGCTTGTTACATCATTTGAGGACCATTTGCTATGGCATCAAGATTGTAGTACCAACAATATTTACATTACAACTGACCAGGATCTGATTATATCCTACTGTAAATCCAATGCAGCGGCTGATGACGGTACAGGTGCACCCTAGTTTCTTCTTCAACAATTAAATTGCATTATTTGTGTCCAACTACTTCCTGTCATTTGGATAGTCTGCCCACAGTGGCAAGTTGTACTTGCATGTATGCTCTGTCATCTACGGATTGCTAATATCAATATATTGGGCAGTTATACAAAGATAAGATATGGTATATGACCAGATAAATGTGATTAAATTCATTTGGTTTTGTACAACTAGTTATGGAAAATTATCTTAACTCAAGTGATGCACATGCAGCTTCTTCAATTGGATCCATCAACATGAGCGACATTATGACTGGCAAGTGCATTGCCAAGATTGCAGCGAATGATCCTGCCCTTAGTATCGCCCCTCGCAAGAATGGTAGCCCTTCAATCTGGAGTAGTATCCCAGAAGCTCTGGAGGATGTCACAGCACTGTTCTATGATGAGGACAGGAACGAGATCTACACTGGCAACAGTCAGGGGCTGGTGCATGTATGGTCCAGTTAGGTGGTATATATATACATGTCACTTTTTGATGTGATGAGAAGATTGGATGCACTCAGTGCTGCATTCTGTATCATCTCCGGGTTTGGCTACCTCTGCAGTAGAATGTAATTCCTGGGGGGCAGTATGAGAAAATGTAGTTCCCTGTAAATATTTTGTGTGATAGTGTTATCTACCATGCTATAGTTAGTTTAGAAAATGCTCATCTACAGCTTTCTGTAGGAACCTTGTGCTATTTTTCATGTATGTCCATGAAATGATGCATTTTCGACAAATTTCCATGTTTCTTGACTCTGGTAATCATCTTTGGAATTTACTGAGAGGGCATAACAATGCTATGTACCCACTTCATTTGCGTTGAGAAGAAATAAGTACTCCCTGTCCCATAATATAGGACGTTTTTGCAAGCTAACATAGCTTGTGAAAACGTCTTGTATTATGGGACGGAGGGAGTACAAGAGAAAGGGTGCCAAAGTGTGTCTCTTCTTGTACCTTGAGCGTGTTTGTGTGTCTTGTATCCTGGGAAACCCAACAGGTGGCGGACTGTGTAGACCCAACAGGTGACTTGATTGGTGCCTGTGATAGGTGGGTTGAGTGATTGTAACATCAGCATAATGATGCCTGTGATAGGCTGGTTGAGTGATTATAACATCAGCATAAGCAAATTTGGTCATCGCCTCCTGTTACCTGAGCATTTTCAGTTCCAATTCAAGTTCTGTAACCAACAAAACGCACAGCGAGCCTGGGGGACCCTCTCCCCCCTTCTCTGTCGTTCCGGGTGGGAGGGGCTGAGGACCCTAGGGCTTTGGTCCGGTGGTGGTAGGGTTAGACATGAATTTAGTGTTAGCTTTAGTTCAGCGGTGGTGAGATGATGACGGGGCCGTTGGCATCGAATAAGATACCCCCCCTCCCCCCGCGTCCTTATTCCGGTGATGCTTCTTCGTATCGTCAGAAGGTGTGTAGAAGATGGTGTGTCCTTAGATCTGGTGTGTAGAAGATGGTGCGTCCTTAGATCTGGCTCTCCAAGTCAGGTGTCTTTTCTACGGGTTTATCTTGGTCGCGATGTCCTGTGTTCTTTGGCTCCAGCTTTGACGGATGAAGACTGGTCATTCTCAGCCTCAATGGAGAGCGTGTGAGAGTTGTCTTCCCCAACTGTATTTGGCCGAAACCAGGGCATTTTACATGCCATCTTGGACATTTTTCTTTTCTTTTGAGGCGGCAATTCGCTACGTAAATCATAGTCGCCGACATTTTCTAGTCTGCATCGATGACTTTCTGACCTGTGCTTCTACAAGCTCTTGGGTTTAAACAGGTTTGCTCCGTTGTGACAAAGGCCAGAAGGCAGCAACGAGCTTTTCTTATGGCGCGTCGCTAGTGGATGCAGGAGGAAGAAACTTTGACCCCTCAAAGATTTGGATGTATTTTCATTTTTTATAAGTGTTTTTGTAGGAGTTTGTGCTACTTAATCTATGGCCTTGGTCTTTTTCCATAAAAAATCTAGCCGCCTGCTTCTTAACCTGGTTGAAGCACCAAAATGGCATTCTCTAGCGTTCACACCGTGTGTCTGGACCTCCTTAAGTTCGGATCAAGTGGAGTCGATGGACAATAAGTTGAAGCCTAGGAATAATTGATTGATCAGTACATGGATCAACTGGAGCAAGAATGTCGGACGGAAAGTGGTTGCCTATGTTGCCGAGGGAGATGTTCGACCTAGGCCCATGGAGGAAGGAAACATCAATCTGGGCGCTCCTCTAAGTAATCCCCAGTCGACCTATTCACATAATAGGGTTTATTAATTGGTAAATGGCAAATTTGGGGGTATTGAAATCCTTAGTACGCATGTGTTATTCAACCTCAGATCAGTATGCTTGAAGTGTGAAATATGTGTATGAAACTCCGATTAAGATATTTTGTGTGGGGTCTTCAAATTTTAAGGTAAGCCAACACTAAGGAAAATTTGTACGGGGTTTTATAATCGGTAAAAGGGATTGGATTTCATGCGAATGCAAAACAAGTCAACATAGAACCACGCGATTCATTTGAATGAAAACAGATAAGAGCAAGGCCGAGGGTTCAACGATTGAGTGAGATACAAAAGATCAGAGGAAAGCGATCAATCAGATGCAAGGAGAAGGAGAGAGAGGTTGGAGAATGCTACGCGTTCTTTTTTATGAAGGAACAAGGTGGTCGAATATAGTCAAAAAACTGGTCGGTGAGCATATCGGTTTATGGTGCGGTTTCTGACTTGTGGCCACCTTGAGATGTTTGGTGTCTCGTTCACATTAGCTACTGCTTTACCAGAAATAAACAGAAGATCACATCGCAGCCTAAGAACGACACGTTAGAGCAACTACAATGGGGCAACCCATTTCATCCGTGGCCGTCCGTTTGGATCGGCGTGGACACAAAAGGCGGCCCAACGCGCCGACCCAGACGCGCATCCTTTTTCGTCCGCAGGCGACCTATTCCCGACCCATTTCTTAGCCGAATTTGTGTCGGCGCGGACACGCGACGGACGCGCGCGCGCTCGCCTACTCCTGTCCCCGGGCCCGCTGGTCTGTGGCACATTGGCCTCCCGTCTCACCCCCGGCCAACAGGCAACCCACACCCGCCTCCTCCATCGCCGACGCCGCTGCCCATTTTTCCGGCGACTCTTCCAGCTGCCGCCGCCTCCACATCCGCCCAGCAACGCCGCCCCTCCCCCGCGTTGCCCTCCGCCGCCGTTTTGCCGCCGGGGAGCAAACTGCTTCCCATCGCCGCTTCCTCCACCGCACAGCCGCCCGCGACCAAGAAGCCGCCTCGCCGCCCCTGCCACATCCGACCGGCACGCTCGTCGGACGCCGTCACTCTTGTCGGACGCCGGCAGGGCAGCTAGCTGGTCTGTGGGCGCTGCGACACCCCTCGCCGGCCGTCTCCTTCGTCGACGCCCGCATCGACAGTTTGCCAAGGTACGAGATGGACTCCACCGACGAGTTCTTTTTCCACAATTTCCTTTGCAACTCCGACGATTCGTCGTCCGACGACGAGGAGGAGATATTGGCTGCTGTGTTGGTCCATCACCACCTCAACAGCCAGCGGCCGTTGTTCCGTGGCTCCATTCCGGGCCACCTTCCGGCGTTGAATCGCAACCGAGAGAGCTGGCATTTCCTTCTCTGGAAGGACTACTTTGATACAACAAACCCGTTGTTCAAACATCACAAATTCCGCCGCCTGTTCCGTATGAGTAGGCATGTTTTCAACCGTATTAGAGAGGGAGTGGTCGGCTATGATGACTACTTCGAGTGCAAAGAGGATGCCGTCAACAAGATTGGTTTCTTCTCTTATCAGAAATGCACTGCCGCCATCCGGATGCTTGCATACGGAGTGCCCGGTGATCTCATTGACGAGTACGTCCGTATGAGCGAGTCTACATGCCTAGAGTCCCTGTATAAGTTCTGCAAGGCCGTTATTGTTGTGTTTGGCCCTGAGTACTTGAGAGAGCCAACAGCTGAAGATACAGCCCGTTTGTTGGCGATGAATGCCAGCAGGGGCTTCCCGGGGATGCTTGGCAGTATAGACTGCATGCACTGGGGGTGGAAAAACTGCCCTTCTGCTTGACAAGGGCAGTATAAGGGACATGTCAGGGCTTGCACTGTCATACTAGAGGCCGTGGCGTCTCAAGATCTCTGGATCTGGCACTCTTTCTTTGGCATGGCTGGATCACACAATGATATCAACGTGCTTCAGCGCTCGCCGGTGTTTGCTAGGCTTGCCGAAGGCAACAGCCCACCGGTGAACTTTACTGTCAACGGCCACAACTACTACAAAGGGTACTATCTGGGTGACGGTATATATCCTCAGTGGACCACTATTGTCAAGACAATACCCAACCCTGTCGGAGAGAAAAGGAAAAGATTTGCCCAAGAGCAAGAGAGTGCTAGAAAGGATGTCGAGTGTGCCTTTGGTGTTTTGCAATCTCGATGGGGCATCGTTCGGTATCCTGTTAATATTTGGAGCACGCAGAAACTGTGGGAGGTGATGACTGTCTGTGTGATCATGCACAATATGATCGTAGAAGACGAGTGCCCGGAACGTCTGTACGATCAGGGCTTTTAGTTTCAGGGTAAGAATGTTGTGCCTGAGCATGGAGTAGCGGCAACATTTGAGCAGTTCACTCAATTTCATGAAGACATGCGTGATTGGGAAACTCACGTGCAACTGCAAAATGATTTGGTTGAGTATATGTGGGCTCATGTTGGCAACCAATAGATGTATTTTCTTTTATTCGTTTGCAAAACTATGTGAAACATTTTTATTTGTATTTGGCTTGTAAAACTATACTATTTATTTGGGCAGCCAGACTAACCATTTTCATTTGATAATATGTTGAATGCAAATCAATATACAATTGGGCGGCCAGCCGGCCACGCCGGCACATATGAGTCGGCGCGTTGGGCGCACTGCCGACCCAAATGCAAAGCTGGACGGATGCCGGACGGGCGGCCGATCCAAACAGACAAAAGACGGACAAATGCGCTGTCCGTTTGGATCGGCCCATTGAAGTTGCTCTTATTAACTGCTCCATCTACAGCTATGGCAACGATAACAGCTCCAGCTGAATATCAGAGGATCCCGACCACAAAATGAGGGCGTCCGTTCTTCCAATCAGGAAATCCCAACGAGCAGCTTGGGCAGATTTTGACGAATCTGCTTCCTTTATTGCCCAGGTGATGATCTGTCCAGGACTTACAAAATCTATCTCATCTAATTCCGTCTTATGTGCAAACACCACGATTTGCATCACAAGCCTGTGTCTACTCTTCTCTTCCTTCAGCTGCACATATTAAAGGACCTCTTCATTTTGGGAGACGAGCTCTGGAGTACAGTCCGGAGGATAACAAGAAAACACCCTGGCAGATCCGGTCACCTCCACGCAACACTCCATCTAGTTCTTCATCTCCGACTCGATAAGGTGGCGCCGACGTTCGCCTGGCCGCTCCCGCCACTGTCGGCAGTGGAAACAAAGCTGAGCCAGCGAACATAGAGCCACGACATCCAACCGAGGTGAGAATTCAGTAAGTGAGCGACCTTTTGAAGATGCGAAAGAGGTTGGACGAGAGGAGAGAATGGTTTGGGAGGGAGGGAGAAGGATGCAGTACTAGAGACACGATCCCGCTATGAGATTTTGAATGCGCCTAACAAAAAGGCGACTAACTTAGACATGACTGTAGAAGTGCATCCTCTAGCCAATGCAACCAAAAGACCGATCTGATGAAAGAGATTAGGCAGCACATTGTACATCAACACTCCCCTCACGTGTGGCTCCCTCGGGCCTGAACGTGGACCGAAAATGGGCTGCAATTTAATTGCGCCAGCCGGGTCTTGAACTCGAGACCTCTTGGCTCTGATACCATATAGAAGTGCATGCTCTAGCCAATGCAATCAAAAGACCGATCTGATGGAAGAGACTAGGCAACACATTATACGTCAACAATGACCACCCTGGGTGTCATCAACGCAGGTCGCATGGCACCTCCAGGCTCCAACCGAGCTGGATTGGAAGGCATAACCTGGTAAGCAGCGGTGTGAGAGGCACACCTTTTTTTTGAAAAATCCAACAAATTGCTGGCTTCAATTAGATTAAGCAGAAAGCAGCGGAAGAACAACATGGGGTGGATTCGAAGATCAAAGAGAAAAGAAAAAAGGCAACCCTATTGGCTGCCCAACAACACTACACTTACACGGCGGAACGCCATCCACCCACAGCACGACAACGCAGCTCCGACTCCGGCGGAGATCTACAGAGAGCAAAGCAATGCTGGCGTTAAGGAAGATCACCGAACGGACCACTTGTCGCCCGTCATCGTACACCACCGGTGCCCCGCACCGTAGCTTCGATTTCATAGCAACAAGCAGCCGAGGTAGTCTCACGGACACGCCAGAGAAGAGCCGACTACCACGACCAATGCCACACCTCCAAAAATGCTCACCATGTTATCGTTGCCACAGAAGCCAAACCGCCCCATTGCCGGACGGACACGACCGAGCAGCACAAACAACCTCCCCCACCTATCACTGGTCCCTCTGGCCGGTAAGGAGCTCCTAGAACGATGCCCCAAGAGGTGCGACGCACGTCGCCATCATCGTCCGATCCTAGGGGATCAAGGGTTTCCCCCGAGCATCCTTGCGTAGTGGAGCGAGCAGGAACGCTTCAACGGCGCCTTCAAGAAGGAAGCGGCGCCCACATGCATTGCCGTCGCCTACCCCAGCCCAAGAACCGGCAGCAGAGTCTTCACCCGGCGCTGCACCTCCGACCACCAAACCCAAGCCAGACCACCGCCGCAAACACACGGTCGGCGGCCGCCGGCCCCACGCGCCCAACGTCCGCCGCAACCACCTTTAGAACGGGACGCCGGGGCCCAGATCTCCATCGTTGCCGCCGGTCCACGCCGGATAGAGCCGCCGGCCCCATGCGCTCGACGGTCGTCACGGCCTCCTCGCAGAACAGGACGCCGGGGCCCGATCTGCTTCACACCGCCCCTGGAGCCCAACTAGCCACCGGCCACCGGTGCACAGAGCCGTCTACAGCCCACGCGCCGCCGAGAAGCTGACTCCCGCCTGACCCATCTCCTCTGCCGCAGCACCGAGCAAGAGCCCGTCCGACGGCGGCCCTCTTCAGATCCAGCAGGGGCTCGCCCTGGTGCGGCGCGCCCGCAACCCGCGCGGCCACCGCATGCCCCAGGCCGCAGCCATCCCTGCCTCGCCGCCCGCGCCGCTCAACAGAGGAGCTCCACCATCGCGCCCAACTCGCCAGATCCGCGCCCTCCTCGGGGTCGCCAAATCCGCAGCCTCTCCGACACAACCAAGTTGCGCCCCCTTACGCGCGCCTCCCCACGCTCGAACGCGGCCGCCCAGCCCGTGCGCGCACCGGCGCGGGAGCAGCGCCCTGGATCCCGCCGAGATGAGCAGCCCGCGCTGCTGGAGCTCAGACGGGAGGAGGAAGTGCCCCGCCGCCGCCAAGCCACGCAGGCTTTGCCCGACGACGTCTGCCGGCGGCGGCGAGGGGAAGATGGCCGGTGGATCTGCGCTGGCGGTGGCTAGGTTTTCGCCCCCCTGACCGCCCGCGGGAGCGACCGGAGGAGCGCTTGTTGACTTCACAAAGAAAATAATAGAGGCACACCTTTCCATAAACGACATAAGCCGCACTGGCCATGTTCGGACAAGGCTCACCACAACTAACATCTTGATGAATTTTGATGTCCATCAGTCACGGATAGTATGTCGTATTGAATTCATGCACCAGCCAACTCATCTAAAAGTCTGAACTGATGGAGGTGGGCAATATATTTCAACACTCCTCCTCATGTCTAGGCTATTTTAGTTCTTAGACGTGGGTTTGATGTAGGCCACAGAATCATTTTTTATAATACAGCGTTGGCAGGGTCTTGAACTCAAGACCTCTTGGCTCGGATACCATATTGAATTCATGCACCAGCCAACTCATCCAAAAGTCCGAACTGATGGAGGTGGACAATATATTTCAACATGTCGGCGCTCTCCAAAAAGGGCCAAAAACACTTAATCATTCGCCGCTTCTTGCTTCAATGGCAACTTCTTGGAAAAGTAGATTTCGCCTTTAGCTCAGGTATGATTCATGGGTCCCATGCTGTTAGGGTGATCATCGACCATGCTCAAACCCTTCTAGTGACAAGGCGCCTTCACGTTTACCCTACACGCCTGTCATTAGGCACAAAAGGGAGAGGCCAGATTCTGAAATAAAATTTTCAGTGTCGGTGCACGAGTTAAGTTTGGGGATGGCTCATTTAGTACCGACAGGTACCAGTCGTAAGCATTTCTCTCCCACACAAGACCAATGTAAGTGACAGTCATAAGCATATTTCTCTTCTACACAAGACCAATGTAAATTCCACGGCATTTTTGGTAAGATCTATGAACGGGAGTGTCTAACAATTGTATCCTGGTCAACCAACCATTGTAACGGTTGAAAAAACCTGCCCCCGTGTCGTCTCATCCGAGGCGACACGAGCGGAAACCTACCCCCTTCTGTGTGGTTCATCGGATCCGGGCGGATCGACTGCATCGCCGGCGAGTCCCTGGGCTTCTTCCCAGCAACTCTTCTCCGGTGTGGCGGCTTGCGAGCAGTGGCTCTCGCGGGTGGCAGCCTTGGCAGTTTCGTCGGTGGGCTATAGATCTTCGGGTGAATGCTCTTCTCCGGCAAGTAGGGGCGGGTGCAGCCCCCCTTCCTGCTCTGTGGGCGCTTGCAGTGGTGGGATGCCAGATCTGGCTCGTCGGCGTCTGGCTGACGAGGAGTTGTGCTGCTTGGTAGTTCTCCGATGCTTCCGGCGCGGTGGCTCTGCGAGAGGTGGGTGTGCCAGCAAGGGTGATGTGCGTGAGGGTGCTGGTGGTGTTGGATTGCTCCGGGCAAAAGCTTGCCCGGTCTTGCCGGCCGGCGGCGTCAGCGTCTGTGGGCGTCGTTTAACCTCCTTGGAGGTGTCGTCGTGGAGTCCCGCATCCTCCTACACCCTCTTGTTCGGGTGGAAGCATAAGGCCTGGCTGGGTCGGGCGAGGGCGTCGACATCGTTGCTTCCCTCTTTGGGGCGTCGCCTTGAAGTGCTTCAGATTCCGTTTGCGCGCTCCATGGGTTGGGCGCTCGCGGCATTGCGGCTGGCAGGTGCCCGTTCGGCAATGCGGATGTTTGCGCGGCTTCCTGTATGTGGCAACGATGGCGGCTTTGGGCGGAGTCAGGGGTGTTGTTGTGCCCTGCTAGTCGGTCTCTTTCGGCGTGTTTGAGGGGTTGCCATTCATCACTTTGTTTCTATGAAGTCGGAGCTATCGAGGAGGATCTGGTGGTGACGATGACACGAGGCACGTGGTTGGTTTCAGCGCTGGCTCGACACAAGTCCAAAGCTTTTCTCCTACAATGCTCGTCGATAGGGTAGGAGATGCCTGGTCGTCGACATGTGTGGCCAACCGTTTGGCATCAGCTGGCGCAGGCCTCGATGCTTGTTTGCGATGAAGGCTTCTTCGATGGTTGTCGATGGTGGAGTTAGAGTCAACCTCGCGAAGGCGTGATGACGATGACGCCATGATGCAACCTCGACATCATGTGGTGGGTTGTCTGGTCGCCCTGTATGCCTTGTTTTGTGAGCGTGATGTGACGGTTTTTGTCTGATTTTTCAATAACTATTTTTTAGTGAATCAGGCCCCAAGGGACCGCGTTTAAAAAAAACAACTCCTTTGGTCGCTCCCGCGGGTGGCCTGGGAGTGAACCAAGCCGCCAACGCCAGCGCCAGCGCCACAGCCCCCGTTCCTCCTCCCCTTGCCGCCACCGGAGGGCGTCGCCGAGGCCCTTCCCTCCTCTCGCTCGGATTTGGCTGGCGCGGGCTGCCCGAATCGACAGGGGTTCATGTGCTGCGCTGGCGAGGATGCTCGCGTCCGTGGTGTGGCGGCGAGGCCCCTTCGGCCGGGCCGCCCGCGTGCAGGGGCTCTCAGTGGCCTGGTCGGTGCAGAGGTGCGGGGTGGTATGCCCGGCGAATCGGTCGTCTTCGAAGCAGGGGCTGCGGATGCAAAGGATCTGACGTCTCCGATTCCCGGCGTGCACGTGGTGCTACGCGTCGGTGTGTCTGGTCCAGGGCTGCGGCCGGGAACCGCGGTGGTTCTCGGCCTCGGGCGGCGCTCCTCGTTCCTTGCTGGCATGGTGTGCTATGCGGGGCGCGGTGGCTCGTGCTGCGTCCGGTGGCACTGGTTCTGGCCGGCCGTGGACTGATCTGGCTGGCGGCTCCGAGATGGTCTCCACGAGGTGCGGTTGGCTACAGTGGCTGCTCGGTCCTCCTTCGTCGACTTGCTTGTCCGTGGGAGGTTGTGGCTGGTGGTCTTGCCGGCGCCGGATTGGCGTACGGTTGCGGGTGCTAGTAGCTTGGGTGAAAACCCTGTCTCCTCCGTGGGCCTTTGACCAGTGATGACGTCGGCCTTGGGCGTCGTAGACCTTCTTGTAGGCATCGTTGCATTGCTCTTGCACCCTCGTGTTGGATCCGGCCGTCGCTGCAGCTCCGAGGGAAACCCTAGATCCTGAGCGATCGGATGATGGTGGCGTTGTGGCATCGTATCCCCTCTCGAGGGCTTCATCTTTGTAACTGGGCATCAGCAAGCGGGACCAGTGGGAGGTGATGAAGTTGTCACTGAGACTTCTGTGGCAATGGTGTTACGAGGAACGATGTAGGAGACGCAACTTTGGCTGATGTGGGATGGCCTCGGCTGGTTTGTTGCTTTGACGTCGAAGCTGCGGTGGCGGGGCCCTGTGGTTTACGATGACGGGTAGCAGATGGTCTGTTCGGTGATCTTCCATGACGCCAGCCTTGCCTGGTTCTCCTTCGTAGCTTTCTGTTGGTGTCGGAGCTGCGCTGTCTCGTTGTGGTGGCTGAGGTTTGGCATGGATCTTCATGTCACTCCACACGTCATTTTCAATGTGGGTTGGTTCAACGATCGTCTTTGGTAAAATCGGAGTCGTTTCTCACAGTGTGGGATGGCAATGACACCTCTAGGGAGAAGTGATGACGAACGTCGTTGTAGTGTCTCGACGTCTCTCTCTTTGGAGTGACATGTGTGGGTATCTTGTGTGTCCCTCTCAACGGTTTATCATGGTTTTCCACCGCAACTCTCTCCTGCTTATTTACTAGATGAGGCAAATCTTTTGCCTTCGTTTAAAAAAAAAGGCTCTGTATCCTGGTCGCATGCTACCCTCGAAAGACATTACACACTAGAAAGGGGCAGCTGGATATAACTGAGAAAATCCTTGGCACAATGTAACTTCACCAAATAACACAACACAAGTGGAAAAATATGATTTCAAGAATCTGGCAACACATGTCTGCCACCTCATGAACAAAATTCTAAAATCGAATTACATGAAACACCAAATGAAAGAAAAGCCTAGATATTTACATCAGAAGTGAAATTCTAGCATCCTACCCGAGGAGTCTCAAGAGGCGATAAAGGAACACAACAGAGCGCGCTAGGTCAAGGAATCAGTGGTTCACATTCGGAACATAGAAATCGAAGGTGACATCAACATTACCAGATGATTCTCCAGTGTCCTTGAAGTCAACACCAACGATTTTTCCTCTGTGCTGCTCTTCAGATTCCTGGTACTCAGGCTTTACACGGCGCACTGGAACAGCCACAGAATACACTGTGCCAAGGCCAGCGTCAGTTGAGATATCCACTTGTACATTATCACGTGATTCAATCTCGACAAATTCAGATAGTGCTTCAACAACGTTTTCCACTATCTTTTTCTTTGCTTCGTCACTGACCTCACACCTGTCGGAGAATAGAATCATCTTCAGCCTCTGCTTTGCAATACTTGCATTTGTGTTCTCATGTATGGTTGGTGCTGGGAAGATTATCTTCCAAGCCAGTTTCAGACGGTCAAGAAATCCCATATTAACAATACTGTGAAGGAAGCCTTCCATGTCTTGAGTAACAGGAGAGAAGTCCCGCCTTGAAAGAGCAGAGCAGGCACTAGATATCCGTGGACAGCTTTGGCGCTCAATGCATAGTCGTCCTGGTGTAAGCATGAGCTTGCTAGATGCAACACGAGGAAAAGCACGAAAGCATCCCTGCGGAATTATATAAATAGGTCAGTCTCTATCTCTACTACTTAAAAAAAGAATAGCGTCCCTTTTCCTGCCAAGCAGAGTGCTTCATCCAACCTTACATATGTTCCTCCCTTCCCTCTCTGCATTTTTTTTTTCCTCCTATCTCTGGTTTTTTCACCGATTTTCCTTGAAAACCGTCTTAACTGTCCCACCTTTTATTGACTTACCAGATAAAATTACGTTTTCTTTGCTAAGCTAATAAGTTCTTAACAAATAAGTGATATTTATTTAGGTAGGTAAATCACGGGCATGATTTATAAACATTTACACGATGACATTAATATGGGCAGGTAAATCATGGGCTAACGTACTAGAATATTTATATCCTGTTGCACCGCACGGTCATACATGCAATGCAAGGCAGAAGAAAACAGAACTTCGCAAAATAATCAATTTTAAAATTTCAGTGAACAGAAAGAACTATGGTAGGAAGAAACACCATGCATGGGTGAGCAAGACCAAACACAAACGAGTGTTTGGTTAACTGTGCTTTTGTAAGGATCCTAGTATATTCAGCATCAAGATCCTATCACTGCATCTCTGCAGCACACACATAATCACCCCTAGTAGGATCCACAGCCAATACCTTATGTCATATTGATTTTTTTTTCAACAAAATTATGCAACAACAGGATTACCAGGGTGCATAACATGGCCAATATCTGTAAACAGGTATAAAGCAGCACATAAGGGTAGATATAACAGACAGGCATGTAAACACACATTTGCATTTCTGCAACAACAAAAATGAAGGATGTGCATCTCTAAAAGGAAAAGGCCCAATTGAGCAAAGCAATGGCAATACTGGTACAGGAAGAATCATAACCGAGTAAATAAATCATATCTGGAGATCCGTAAACCTCAGGATTGTTCATTCTACTTCTGTAGACAAGAACATTCTACTGTGTGCTGTTTCTCATGAGTGCCATAAAGTTAATAAACCAAATTCCCTAAATCATTAAGTTCTTCATTTTATGTTCCTTGCGAGCGCTTCAGCATCCATACTCAGCTAGGAGGAAGGTGCCGGGTGGCTAGACACATGCTCTCTAGATTGTCTACCAAGTACTGACGGAGTCCTCCTTGGGAAATATAGTACTCCCTCCGATCAAAATTAATTGTTGCTGCTTTAGCAACTTTAGTATAAAGTTATACCAAAGCAGCGGCAATTAATATGGATAGGAGGGAGTACATTATTTGACAGTCCAACTATTTTGGAAATCATAGGGCGTAATTTGACTGTCCAAGTTCAAGGTTTTTCAAATAATTAATCCAATAAATGTGAGTGATGTGTCAGCACTAGAGCTCTGTTGCTGACGAACGGCGCATCAAGGAGCAGACAGGAGAAGAAGGGGACAGATACTAAGTGGCAGGCCGGAAGTTGACTCAAATGTATGGGCCGTTCGCCCATCTCGTAGGGCAAGAGGACCCATGTAATAGAGTGCGTTAAATACCCAGTAGCTGAGCCGGAGAAGGCAGCGAATTGTAATTGGATCTCGATCCCCTCTCAGATTCTCCCTTCTTCCTTCTTCCCCAAGCTGTACCTCTCTTCTCCCAATCCCCATTCCAATCTCTACGAAAGTACTATGTATCCTTGAATTCGTTCAATAGATCGTGAGCACAGGGTTCTGTACATCACAATTGGTATCAGATTTGGGTCGATCGGCGGCGGGGTCGGGCTCGGCGGCGGTCGGGTTGGGTTCTCTCGTAAAATCCCCGTCCGTTGGCTGGGTCTGCGGCGGCGGAGGGCGTCCACCAACGATGGCATTTTGGGTACGCCACCGCAGCATAGGCAACCGGCTGTTCCACCACCTGTGTTTGTGACTCAGGCTGGGCATTCTGCAACAGAGCATTTTGGGACAGAAGTTCAGTTGAAGAAACCGTGGATGCCCAAAATGGATTTTCCCCGTTTTGAGGTCACGTTTGAGAGGATGTTCCCCATTTTGTGACTCAGGCTGGGCATTCCCCGTTTGAGAGGATGTTCGTATCTGGCTAGATGGATGTGAGGCCTACTTCTCACTGTATGCTATCCCTGAAGAATTCAAGGTCACGTCAGCTACGCTGCACCTGTCTGGCGATGCAGCAAATTGGTTCCATGCATACAAGGCTCTGCATCAGTGGCCGTGCTGGAATGAGTTTAGGATGGCAGTTATGCAGGAGTTTGATGTGAATGTTCATCGCACAAAGATGAGAGCTCTGTTGATACTTAAACAGACCGGATCAGTGGCTGAGTACAAACGGGAGTTCACCCAACTAGTGTATCAACTTTTGTTGTATGAACCGACATTTTTGGTGACGAGGTTCACTCTGGGCCTCAAGGAAGAACTCCGGGCTGCTGTTGATATGCAGCTACCCACTACTGTTAGTGAAGCAGCTTCATATGCATTGATCCAGGAAGAGATTGTACAGCGTGCTCGCTCTAACAGAAGTTTTACTACCAGAACTGCCTTCTTCAAGCCGGACACACGCCCAAGCACTCCACCAGCTGGAGAGCTATGGAAAGCAAGGCAGTTGAAGGAGTATAGGCGCACTAATGGCCTGTGTTTCAGTTGCGGTGACAAATACACACCTGGTCATACTTGTGTGAAACCACCCACTCCTACTGCAGTCATGGCCATGACTAGTGCAGCTGAAGCCATTTTGTCGGATGATATACTTGATGCAGTAGAAGAACAAGAAACTACTTTGCAAGAAATGCACTTGTCTGTCAATGCCTTGTCTGGAGCTGATCACCCTAGAACCATTCGCTTGCGAGCTCTTATTGGCAATCAAGTGGTACTTATTCTCCTAGACTCAGGTAGTACTCACAGTTTCATGGATTCAGCGTTGCTGCCCAGAATTCAAGTGACACCACAACAACTGTCCAAAGAAATCTCTGTAACAGTGGCCAATGGAGAGAAACTGTTGTGTAATTCTGAAGTGCCCCAGCTCAACTGGTGGATCCAGGGACACACATTTGAGTATGATTTTAAAGTTCTTGATTTGGGAGGTTATGATCTCATTTTGGGCATGGACTGGTTGGAAGCTCAAGGGGAAATGACATGTCACTGGAGAAACAAATGGATCCAGTTCAATCACAAGGATAGTCTGGTTAAGCTGCAAGGAATTCTTCCACAGTCTACAGAGGACATCAAGGAGGTCACTCTAGAACAAACTATGAAATGGCACAAAGGCAATGATATTTGGGCAGTGGCACTGATACAACCAGTATGGGACAAAAAGCCTGACCCTGTTCCTGATCCAGTACAACCCTTGTTACAGGAGTTTGCAGATGTCTTCAAAGAACCTACGGAGCTACCACCCTCTCGAACTTTGAACCATGCAATACACTTGTTACCAGGGGCCGCTCCTGTCAACTCCAAACCTTACAGATACTCACCACTGCAAAAAGATGAGATTGAAAGGCAAGTTGCAGAAATGCTTAAAGCTGGTACTATCACTCCCAGTCTCAGCTCTTTTGCTTCTCCTGTCCTATTGGTAAAAAAGAAAGATGGATCTTGGAGATTTTGTGTAGATTATAGGAAGCTAAATTCCATCACTGTGAAGAGCAAGTTCCCAATGCCAGTGGTAGATGAGCTTTTGGATGAGCTTAGTGGCACTAAGTGGTTCTCCAAGTTAGATCTCAGGTCAGGATATCATCAAATCAGAATGTTACCGGAGGATGAACACAAAACAACTTTCAAAACTCACAGTGGACAGTATCAATTTAGGGTGATGCCTTTTGGTCTTACTAATTCCCCCTCCACTTTTCAATGCATCATGAATTGGATTTTTGCTGCTTACAACAGAAAATTTGTTCTTGTCTTCATGGATGATATCTTAATCTTTAGTGAGACCCTGTAAGAACATTTGGAACATCTCAGAATAGTGTTTCAAACCTTAAGAGAGCATCAGTTCTTTGTTAAGAGTACCAAATGCACTTTTGCACAACAACAGTTGGAATATCTAGGACACATCATTTCTGACAAAGGGGTTCAGACAGATCCTGAGAAAACTTTGGCTATGGCCAGGTGGCCTACTCCTCAGAACGTGACTGAATTAAGAGGGTTTTGGGGCTCACGGGATATTACAGGAAGTTTGTGCAAGGATATGGTATAATTGCTAAACCACTCACTCAACTACTGAAGAAACAAGCATTTGCTTGGTCCTCAGAGGCCCAGGAAGCCTTTGAGAAACTCAAGGCAGCGATGATGACTACTCCTGTATTAGTGTTGCCTGACTTTGACCAGCCGTTCTGCATTGAAACAGATGCATGTGCTACAGGAATTGGTGCTGTGCTCACTCAAGGAGGACACCCTGTTGCCTTTTATAGCAAAGCTTTGGGCATCAAAAATCAATCTCTGTCCATCTATGAAAAGGAGTTTTTGGCAATTATGATGGCTGTAGAAAAATGGAGAGCATATCTACAGCGAGGGCCTTTTATTATCAAAACGGATCATCAAAGTCTGTGTCAGTTGGAAGACCAAGTCCTTACAACTGATGTTCAGAAAAAAGCCATGACCAAGTTAGTGGGGCTGCAATTTCAGTTTCAATACAAAAAAGGCAGTGAGAACTTAGCAGCTGATGCCTTATCCAGAGTAGGGCACTTACTGGCAGTGACCACTACTTCCACCAGTAGACCTGTGTGGCTACAGGAAGTACTTAATTCATATGAGGTGGACCCAGATGCTCAAACACTGCTTCAGAAACTAGCTATTTCTGCTGCTGATACATCAGAGTACTCTCTGGAGAAAGGTGTGATCAAGCATCAAGGCAGAATATGGATTGGAGCAAATCAAGCATTGAGAACAAAACTCATTTCTGCCTTTCATGCAAGTGCTGTGGGGGGACACTCTGGCATCCAGGCTACATATCAAAGAGTTAGGAAACTGTTTGTGTGGACTGGGCTGAAACAAGATATCATTGATTTTGTTCATCAATGTGCTGTGTGTCAACAAGCAAAGCATGAACATGTGAAATCTCCCGGATTACTTCAACCACTTCCTGTACCTGACGGACCTTGGCAGGAGATCACCATGGACTTCATCGAAGCTCTACCAAAATCTGAGGGCTATACAGTGATCTTAGTGGTGGTTGATAGACTGACCAAGTATGCTCACTTTATCCCCTTGAAACATCCTTTCTCTGCTCCAGTGGTAGCGAAAGCATTCCTACATACTGTGGTCAAATTGCATGGACCACCCCATACTATAGTTTCAGATAGGGACAAGATCTTTACCAGTCACTTTTGGAAGGATTTGTTCAAGCTTTGGGATACTAAATTGCTCATGAGTACTGCCTATCATCCTCAAACAGATGGGCAGAGTGAAAGAGTGAATCAGTGTTTGGAGATGTTTCTCAGATGTGCAGTACATGATACTCCAACAAAATGGCATTCCTGGTTACCCTTAGCAGAATTCTGGTACAATACTAATTTTCATTCTGCTTTGGAGTGCTCCCCTTTCAAAGCTCTCTATGGATATGAACCTACTTATGGGGTGTTTCCCTCTTTGCTTACCTCTGATAATGTTGAAGTGGAACAGTGGCTTAAGGAACACCAGGCACATACATCTCTGCTGAAGGCGCACTTACTTAAAGCCCAGACGAAGATGAAACACTATGCAGATCAGAACAGATCACCCAGGATGTTTTCGGTGGGAGACTCGGTGTATTTGAAGCTCCAGCCATATGCTCAACACACTGTAGTCAACCGACCATGTGCAAAATTAGCATACAAGTTTTATGGGCCTTTTGAAGTTTTGGAACAGATCGGACCGGCTGCTTACAAACTTCAGCTACCTGCAGCAGCCCAGATCCACCCCGTGTTTCACGTCTCTCAACTCAAAGAATTTGTGCCAGATCATACACCAGTCTTCTCCACTGTGCCTGCCCCAGTTGATTTTTCCAGTATGGACGTGCAGCCAGGTATGATCTTGGACAGGACTTCCAGCCGAGGCAGCCACCTGGGAGGATTACGATACAATCAAGCTTCGCTACCCTACTGCTCCAGCCTGGGGTCAGGCTGAATCTCAAGAGGGCGGCACTGTCAGCACTAGAGCTCTGTTGCTGACGAACGGCGCATCAGGGAGCAGACAGGAGAAGAAGGGGACAGATACTAAGTGGCAGGCCGGAAGTTGACTCAAATGTATGGGCCGTTGGCCCATCTCGTAGGGCAAGAGGACCCATGTAATAGAGTGCGTTAAATACCCAGTAGCTGAACCGGAGAAGGCAGCGAATTGTAATTGGATCTCGATCCCCTCTCAGACTCTCCCTTCTTCCTTCTTCCCCAAGCTGTACCTCTCTTCTCCCAATCCCCATTCCAATCTCTACGAAAGTACTATGTATCCTTGAATTCGTTCAATAGATCGTGAGCAGAGCTGCAGAGGGTTCTGTACATCACATGATGTTATACAAAATTGATACTGTTGCATTTGTACTCTATATCACTTTCTTATGATTGTAATTTTGTAACTGTTAACAAAACATTGTTCACGAAATTTATGGTCAAAGCTCACACTTGGGCAGTCAAACTAGTCCCTACATTTCCAACCCGAGAGAGTAGATCTGAACATATTTCAGTATACTAAATGTGATGTCCAGAAGGCATTATAATAGTGCTTATACAAGATGAAATAAGCAACACACTACAGACAAGAAGTACAAAGTTGAAAAGGGCGAGAAATGCAAATCAGACAAGAGATGGAAAGCACAAAATTTTGGATGAACAGATTTTGTAACCATGGTTGAAGCTCCTAGCCACTTCTAACATGCCCAGCAGCTTACTTGCATCACCAACCGAATCGACACAACATTGCAGATGTCAAGCCCACTAGGTTTCGCGGCCGCGCCTACAACTGATCTTCCATGGAGCCAGTCATAAATTCAAACAGACTCCCAAGGGCAATGAAAGCAATCGATGCGGAAGCAGAGAGAAGCGCTTAGCTCTGATTTTGTGGTGTGTAGCAATCGACAGGCACTTAGCATAGAGATTAGGGTTTTGAGGGAAATGGGGATGGGGAGGATGACCTTGGAGTTGGCGGCGCGTCGGACCGGCGCGGGGAGGGACGAAGCGGAAGGAGCGAGGATTGCGCTGGCCTCGCCGGATACGCGGCCGGAGATCGCCGTCGCTGTCGCCATCACCATAGATGCCCGAAGAGCTAGGGTTTTGCTTTTCAGTCCTTTGTTTCTTCTTTATTATGGCCCTTCTCTTTTTGTTCTTCTCTTCGCTGTCTAGACGTCCCGGTCCGTAGGGGAACGGAGAAATCCACGCATCATGAAACTCCAAGTCTCCAACACAGGGAAAGAGAAGACCAGAAGACTAGACGGCAAGTCATTAGGGCGCGCCCTGGCAGGTCACGCCCTAGTACCTTGTGGGTTCTTTGGGGCTTCGTCTAACCTAATTCTAACTCTATAAATTCTTAAAATAGAGAAACCAACAGAAAGCCATCCAAAATGCTTTTTTCGCCGTCAAAAGTTTGTGTTTTTCCTCGATCCCATCTGGAGGCCTTATCCGGTGCTCTGTCGGAGGGGTAATGGATCACGGAGGCCTTCTACATCAATCTTGTTGCCCTTCCGATGATGAGTGAGTAGTTTACCACATACCTAGGGGTTATAGCTAGTAGCTAGATGGTTTCTTCTCTCTCTTTGATCTTCAATAAAATATTCTCCTCGACGTTCTTGAAGGTCTATTCAAAATAATCTTCTTTTTGTGGTGTGTTTATTGGGATCCGATGAATTGTGGGTTTATGACCAGACTATTCATGAATATTATTTGAGTCTTTTCTGGATTCTTATATGCATGATTGTTATAGCTTTGTATTTCTCTCCGATCTATCCATTTAGTTTGGCCAACTAGATTGATTTATCTTGCAAGGGACAAGTGCTTTGTAATGGGTTCAATCTTGCGGTGATCTATATCCCAGTGACAGAAAGGTACAAGACACGTATTTGTATTGTTGCCATTAAGGGAAACCGACGGGGTTTATTCATATTGATTGAATTTACTTTGTCTACATCATGTCATCTTATTTAAAGCGTTACTCCGTTCTTTATGAACTTAATACTCTAGATGCATGCTAGATAGCGGTCGATGTCTGGAGTAATAGTACGTAGTAGATGCAAGCAGAAGTCGATCTACTTGTCTCGGATGTGATGCTTATATACAAGATCATTCCCTTGAATATCATTACAACTATGCGTTTTTCTATCAATTGCCCAACAATAATTTGTTCGCCCACCGTATGCTTTTTGTTTGAGAGAGACGCCTCTAGTGAAAACTATGGCCCCCGGGTCTACCTTTATCATATATTAAAATCCAAAAATATCTTGCTGCAATTTATTTACCGTTCTTTTATTTTGTGTTTTTTTATCTATCTACCATTATCAGACTTGATCGTTGCAACTAAGGGCGTGTTCGGTAGTTCACCACATCTGCAAAATCCTGAACTTCGTCGCCCAGATCCAGCAGCCAGCTTCCCACCTAAACTCCAGGAGTGAGCGAACCGTTCGGTGCTGCAGCTTCTCGTTGCGAGCGATTGACTAGGTAAAAAGGCCAGAAAGTGCCTGCTCGGGATGGGTGGTCGGGGACGGAGGGGACAGTCCGCGACGACGGCGAACGACCGGCGGTGGAGAGCACGGCTGCCGGCGCTGAAGGTGCAGACTGACGGTGGAGAGCGCGGCCGTTGGCGCTGTCGGTGCAGAGCAGCGGATGAGGGCGAGCAGGGCGGGGATGGGTGGTCGGGGACGAAGGAGACTGTCCGCGACGACGGCGGAAGACCGGCGGTGGAGAGCGCGGCCGCCGGCGCTGAAGGTGCGGAGCGGTGGCGGAGAGCGCAGGCGCCAGCGCTGCTGGTGCAGAGCGGCGGCTAGGGTTAGGGGAAGGGGAAAAGGAGCCGCAGGTGTGGTGGAGTGGCCTCGAGGGAACGGTTGGTGCAGTCCATCGATCACTTGGCGGTGGCATACGCCCGTAATTGTTGCTGAATCCAGCTTCCCAGTTTCCACGGAGCCAGGTATTTCCAGCTCCACGACTCCGTCGATTTTGCACGTAGCGTCGAGCCAGCTTCTCGGTCAAATAACCAGGAGTGGAACCGTTCGGCGCGACTCCAAGGCTGGAGTCGAGGAGTTGAGAAGCCAGAGGGCTACCGAACACGCCCTAAACACTGAGGCGATTGAAAACCCCCTTGATTGCGTTGGGTGCAAGTATTTATTCTTCGGGACAAATGCATTTTTGCCCCTAGTTGGAACCTACCGATGGGTTTTGCCCTTACTTTCTGACCCTGCTCAGTTTTGCCCTTAAATTTTCCTCCTAGGTCACCCGAATGCCCTTTGACCGTTTGACCAATACTTTGAAAATTAGTAACAAATTGATATGAACTCAGAAAAATGCAAATAAGATATCAAAATATTCAAATAAACATTACCTTTATGTGTATGTCATTTGCATTTAGGACAAAAGTACCGTTAAAACAACCTAAGGTTATTAATGTTATTGACATTATTAAAAATAAAAAGGTATAAACAATACCTTTTTCAGGGATAAAAATTACAGGCAAACGTAGGTGACGTTTGCTAAACATCCTGATATCTTATTTGCATTTTTTTGAGTTCATATCAACTTTGTGACGCCCGGATAATTAAGCTACAGTGAACCTCCGCTAATGATGCCACGTCACCTCGGTTACTGTTGATAATCTCGCATTAATTCGAAACCGATTCAAAATTCAAATTCAAAATAAAGGCAAACATCAAAAGCCTTCAAACATTAAAACTAAAATGTTATTTTGGTTGCAAATAATCACTACTAAATTGTCATGCAGGGACCAACATTAATGAGTTAATAAAATGCCATTAACCTATTTTTAAATTAGACCAACAACACTTAAGTGGACCATTTACATTCAAACCAAATTTTAAACATTTCAAAATAATCTCAAACTTGGGGAACAGCAGCAAAATATTACCAAGTATTTGTGTGACAGGTTTCATATGCAACTAAATTCTTTTGTTGGCCAAATAAATACCGAGCGGAGACTAAAAAGAAAACAGAAAAGTTAAAAGAAAAAATAATAGAAAAGAGGACACCCCCCTAGCCACTGGGCCAAACGGCCCAGCCGACCAGCACACCGACCCAGCCCGCAATACCCCCTGTCTCCCTCCTTCCTACTGCTCCTCCGACCGTGCCCGCGCTCGCTCGTCCCCGCCAAGCCAGCTTGCCGTCCGCGCCGCTACAGGAGCCCATGGATGGATAAGGGCCTCGCCCTCGACACCCCTGGCAACTCTATCCACTTCCCCTCGCACAGATCCACCTCTCCCTCTCTCCTTCCACCGCAACAGGGAGCCATCGTCGCCATTGCCTCGACGCCGGCGTGGCCACCGTGGCCTTCTCGCCGCCCTCGACCGGTCCAGGAGGATCGCCGCCCTCTCCTCCGTCACCTGCGCCCCTGGATTGAAGCTGACGAGCCGCCTCGACGCCGCTCGCTTCTTCCTCTTCCTCGGACCACCGCCGGCGAGCTCCATCGAATTCGTCGCCCCGACAGCTCCTAAGCCCCCGCCGGCCGCCGTGTGCCACTCGGTGAGCCGCCGCTCTGCTTTCCCCCTCACCCATCCCCCTTGGACTCGCCCGCTAGTAGTAGCGCCGCCATCTCCGTAGCTTTTCTCCGTCGTGGAGCTCGCCCCGTCGCAGTCGTTCGTATCCAGGGCCAGAAGAGCACATCCACGTGCTTGGGACATCCCCGTGAGGCCGCCCGTGCCGTTGCTTTGGCCTCTTGCCTCGCAAAACGGCGATTGCTTCCGAACCGTGCTCCGGCCGCCGCCTCGCCCATCGCCGTCGTCGCTACATAGCACCACGCGCTCTCCCGACACCTCCAGCGCATCCGCGCGAGCGTCAGCTCGCCGTAGGACCAAACCGCAGCTCGAACCTCCCGCGGTGCTCGTACTCGAGCCGCAGCCTCGCCTTCGTCGAACTCTTGCCGCTGCTGCCGCTGAAGCTCTGCTGCGTTTGACTGCTTACTACTGCTGCTTGCTCTGCTACTTACTGATGCTGCTCCCGCCTGCTGCGCCACTGCCGCCGGTGTCCGCGTGCCGCTCGCCGTCGGCCGCCGCTCCCTGCGCTAGCCGCCGGTCGTTGCTCCCAGCCTCCTGCCTCCTAGCGCCGGCCGACTCTGGCCGCCGTGGTTGTGTGCGTGTGTGAGCACAGCGCTGGCTGTGTCTCTCGCACGAACGGCCAGCCCTTGTTTACTACTAGTAGTAGGTTTAGTTTAGTAGTATTAATTTAATGCTAATTAAGCCTATTAGCATATGGCAAATGGGTCCCACCTAATTAGATTAGATAAATCCTTTAGAAATTATTAAGACACTAACATGTGGGACCCCGTACTATTAACTTTGACTAGTCAATGTTGA
The DNA here is from genome assembly GCF_018294505.1 of Triticum aestivum. Classification (NCBI taxonomy): domain Eukaryota; kingdom Viridiplantae; phylum Streptophyta; class Magnoliopsida; order Poales; family Poaceae; genus Triticum; species Triticum aestivum. The sequence goes on from NC_057808.1 coordinate 138,504,698, forward strand.
CCGGGTCAACTTTGTACACTGCCCCACTTGTCTTACACACTGGGTAGGAATTCCCGTGTACAATTATCATTTGTTCAATTTAATTCGAAATTAAATAATTAAAATAATTTCAGAATTTATTTTAAACTTTTGAAAATTCATATAAAATTAAACGTAGCTCGGATCCAAAAACTTTATATATGAAAGTTGCTCAGAACGACGAGACGAATCCGGATACGCAGCCCGTTCGTCTGCCACGCGTCCTTAGCATAGTGAACCTGCAACATTTCACCTCCGGTTCATCTGTCCGAAAACGCGAAACGCCGGGGATACTTTCCCGGAAGTCCCCCCCCCTTCGCCGGTATCACCTATCCATGTGTTAGGCCACCCCTAGCACAACGTATTGCTGCGTCTTGCTTTGTGTTACATTTGATTGCTCTGTTATTTATTGTGTTCCCCCTCCGTTACTTCTTTCCGGTAGACCCTGAGACTGCCGGCGACCCCCCAGTTCGACTACAGTGTTGACGACCCCCCCTACTTGCCAGAGCAACCAGGCAAGCCCCCTCCTTGATCACCAGATATCGCCTATTCTTCTCTATACTGCTTGCATTAGAGTAGTGTAGCATGTTACTGCTTTCCGTTAATCCTATCCTGATGCATAGCCTGTCATTGTTGCTACAGTTGTTACCCTTACCTGCTATCCTACTGCTTAGTATAGGATGCTAGTGTTCCATCAGTGGCCCTACACTCTTGTCCGTCTGCCATGCTATACTACTGGGCCGTGATCACTTTGGGAGGTGATCACGGGTATATACTATATGCATTATATACATGACACATGTGGTGACTAAAGTCGGGTCGGCTCGTTGAGTACCCGCAAGTGATTCTGATGAGGGGGCTGAAAGGACAGGTGGCTCCACCCCGGTAGAGGTGGGCCTGGGTTCCTGACGGCCCCTGACTGTTGCTTTGTGGCGGAGCGACAGGGGAGGTTGAGACCACCCAGGAGAGAGGTGGGCCTGGCCCTGGTCGGCGTTCGCGGATACTTAACACGCTTAACGAGTTCTGGGTATTTGATCTGAGTCTGGCCATTTGGTCTATACGCACTAACCATCTACGCGGGAGTAGTTATGGGTATCCCGGCGTCGTGGTATCAGCCGAAGCCTTCGTGACGTCAGCGACTGAGTGGCGCGCGCCGGATTGGACTGGAACGCCACTAGGCTAGGTCTGCTTCCGGCCGCGTACGCAACGTGCAGGTGTGCATAGGGCGATGGGCCCAGACCCCTGCGCGCATAGGGTTAGACCGGCGTGCTGACCTCTCTGTTGTGCTTAGGTGGGGCTGCGACGTGTTGATCTTCCGAGGCCGGGCATGACCCAGGAAAGTGTGTCCGGCCAAATGGGATCGAGCGTGTTGGGTTATGTGGTGCACCCCTGCAGGGAAGTTTATCTATTCGAATAGCCGTGTCCCTCGGTAAAAGGACGACCCGGAGTTGTACCTTGACCTTATGACAACTAGAACCGGATACTGAATAAAACACACCCTTCCAAGTGCCAGATACAACCCGGTGATCGCTCTCTAACAGGGCGACGAGGAGGGGATCGCCGGGTAGGATTATGCTATGCGATGCTACTTGGAGGACTTCAATCTACTCTCTTCTACATGCTGCAAGATGGAGGTGGCCAGAAGCGTAGTCTTCGACAGGATTAGCTATCCCCCTCTTATTCTGGCATTCTGCAGTTCAGTCCACTGATATGGCCCTTTACACATATACCCATGCATATGTAGTGTAGCTCCTTGCTTGCGAGTACTTTGGATGAGTACTCACGGTTGCTTTTCTCCCTCTTTTCCCCTTTCTATACCTGATTGTCGCAACCAGATGCTGGAGTCCAGGAGCTAGAGATCCCGAGGATGATTCTACGTGGAGTTCGGCTTCGAGGAGTAGTTAGGAGGTCCCAGGCAGGAGGCCTTGCCTTTTCGATCGTTGCTACTTTTGTGCTAGCCTTCTTAAGGCAAACTTGTTTAACTTATGTCTGTACTCAGATATTGTTGCTTCCGCTGACTCGTCTATGATCGAGCACTTGTATTCGAGCCCTCGAGGCCCCTGGCTTGTATTATGATGCTTGTATGACTTATTTATGTTGTAGAGTTGTGTTGTGATATCTTCCCGTGAGTCCCTGATCTTGATCGTACACATTTGCGTGCATGATTAGTGTACGGTCAAATCGGGGGCGTCACAAGTTGGTATCAGAGCCAACTGCCTGTAGGAATCCCCCTTCCACACTCCTTGGCCGAAGTCGAGTCTAGACATTTCAAAACTTTTACTAACATGGCTGTGTGTCTTACGGGCCCACGTCGCCATTGGGTGGTATTAGGATCTTTTACTCCTTGCCTATACTCTGGGACTCTGATCTCTCTTCTATTCGGGTTAAATGATTTTACTAAATCTAACATTAGGATCTCGTTATCACTTTCACCCGGAGAGCCCCTTATTACTGATGATCGTCTGTTGCACGTGAAGACCCTGAAGATACTCTCCGCTGATAACCCGAGAACTTGTGTTCATCGCTTTTACAATTCCCTTTCATCGATAAACTCCTATGGATAACCACGTATACTCGCCATTCATACAATGTTTCCCAGATGATCTTGTTATTACAAGATACCCCGAAATTCTCTCTGTTGTTCCGAGAATCCTTGAGCTTACTACCTTGCTGTTCTTTGTCACCTGAATACCCCTACGGATAATCCTCGCACTTACCGAGTATCCGCTCATCCCCAGTTGATTCAAGTATTTCACAAAAGTGTTCAAAATATCATTCGATCTTCCGAAAATCTTCAGGAGCCTGTTGCTCTTGAAATTCTTGCTTACTAGCATTATGATTAATCCCATAAACCTCGAAATCTTATTGGCACCCTTTGTCATTATCTTTTTGAGTCCATTGATTCAATATGTTGCGAATGCTCGCAATCCTCAATCAGATCCTAGAATTCATCCTTCCGGCTCAGACATCTTTAACATGAGCTGGATCTCGACCAATCAAATCGTCATCGATTGTACCCCTAAGGCTATTCAACTTATCCATCCCTAATCAGAGCATTGCTTCTGATCGCTTGTCTTGGAATTCATAATTCCTTTGCATTTGAGCTTTTGGTTAGTCAGTTGTTTCTATAGTCTGATCTCCTTGCATTCTTTCTTCCTCTGGTTGAGTACCGATGCTCACATCAGATCCCTTGTGGACCACCAGACCCTTTTGTCGGATTTTATCCGACAATGTCCTCCATATTAAATAAGCTGGTGAGCTTTTCCTGGATACATGATGCCTTTGGTAAATTGTATCCTCTGCTTTGTGAACCATACTCTACTTTTGAGCTTGTATTATTTACTCCGAAGTTCGTGGTATATGTTCTAAGAAGCCCCGATGGCTTGAACCTATGCCTTCCTTAATATGTGTGAACTCGAAAGTTTTCATGAGTCATACTCTTCTGGTATTTTACCAGATAAAAATTTCAACACTGCAACTTCATCAAACGCGAGAAGTGAATGAAAGGTTATGCATTGAAGAAGTGGGAGTCGACCTTGAACTTTGCGTTCATGCCCATGGACACGATGTAGATCTTATCATTAAAGCTTTTCTTAAATTAATTATTCCCTTGGTATAATTTCATCTTATATCTGGGATCTGGCCTTTTGCAATCGTGGTTCCGACCATGTTCTCCTTTAAACACCATTTCTCGTACAAGTTAGGCACTTGTCTTCTGCAGAGCAATACCCCAGTCCAACCTCTACTTTGGTTTGTCGTCGAGTATTACCCCCCTGGTATCTCGAGATTATCACGGAACTGCATAACTTATTATGAGTTCTCCATCAAGTGCTACATTCTCATTGATTCCAAATTTTCACGGGCTTCGAGTTTTTAAACACTCAAAACCACCGATAACTGAATCGAGTCCGCACTGCGATTAAACAACTCTTAGTAATCTTCTTTACTTATGAGTTTGTACCCGATCACGTCATTCCTAGCCTGATTGGCTACATCATTATCGTGCCGATTTTAACTGTGCTACCTGGTCTTTATTCCCGGAGCACCACTTTCGACGATGAGCTAAGCTTACGTCGATTTTCCTCGTCATATCATTTCGCCTTGAACAGCAAGCTTGATTTCGAGTTTGTGTCGTACCCCTGGTTCCAATAACTTTTCGCTTCATCATTCCTTTGACTTGATGTCATCGCCGATCGATTACCTCTTCATAAATTCTCGCTACAAATGTGTCGTGAACATCATCAACATTCTGAGCTCTTCCAAGATATCTATCGAATTCTGGATGAGAAATACCATCCTTGCCCTCGATGATTTGTTTTATCATCGACCATTTTATTGCCTTCCATTCAACACAAACTTGTTCGTGTTTTGTGTTGTACCTTGATTTCCTTGCTATCTAGCTTATGATATGTTCTACCTTGGAGTATTACCATCTTTTATGTCAAGAATGTCGTAAGAATTTCACCACCTCGTATGACATCTTGGTACAGTGATACTTCCCCCCATCACCATTCTTTCTTGGTCCCCGTGTTGTTTCTAAAAGGAATACCGACAAATGGTCTGTGATGTGTAAATTCTAAACTTCTAGCAACCCTATTGCTTTGAAGTTATTGGTCTATAGTTTCATTCTACGTCTATGGCTTAATGAATCATCTTTCGAACATTGATTGTGCTACCTAGCCCATATTTCGGGTGCACATTTCAACTAATGTTTAACTGTGTATGTTTTCCTCGAGCATACATCATTAAGTCATTCGATCTAGCTAATGTTATCTCCTTGTTCACATAGTGGGGGAAATCCATCTTTTGGAAATCTCAATGGATTGTCGCTGAGTCAATCAGTCACCTCCTCACCTCTCCTTGATGTAATGATGAACCCTTGTTCGGAACTCGCTTCCATAGTTCATCTCCCGAGAATCTTCGATGTCGTTTCGACAATTTGTGTTGCACCTTTCTTCTCAGGCATCCTGAGTCTGAGTTATCCTGACACCAATCAGATCTGAATCTCGGTCAGATATGATGGTTGGAACATATTTCCAAGAGTTATAACATTGGCCTATTTATGACCCGGTAAGGTGATGACATGCCAAACACACCTGGCCGGAGGACCTATTGTTATAAGCTTTCCTTTCAGCAAGGTTACCCATTCTTCCATGAGGAAATTGTAAGACTTATTCTATAAGTTGTTCCTGATGGATCCTTTTTGTTTCCAAAGTCTGATCTTCACCTGTTGACCATGTCAATGCTATCTCGAAGCATGTCTATGGTACTTCGATTTTCAACAAGAACATTTGAAGCCCAATGCTAAATGTTTCTTGCTCAATTATCCAAACACCGTTGTACGGGTAATGTCATGAAATTTCTCTCCCCTTTCCTAAAGGGTTTTCTACATTATATCCTCTCATGGATATCATGCTCTGCTTGCCTTTGGGAAGGTTATACCCCTGAAATATGTGTTTTAACACATTTTCCTTTCCATTGTTCTGTTTAATCTGATAATCACATTTTCCTTTCCATTGTTTGGATTAACGTTTCTTGTAATCTGACTTAGCTGAGCAGTGATAGTTCCCTGCTTAGGGAAGCACCTTGTTGCACCACTCTGTCAGTAAGGCCCTGTTACTATTGTTGATGACATTCCGGTAATCACCGATGGACGAGAACCTTGCCTATTGGTCCGCCTCGTTCCAACGAGCAGGAAAATGGTTCTCTTCGTCCCTCGCCCTTGGTACCAACGTTGTTGCCAACAAAACTGACAGGCTACCCTCTGACATGCCTTGCTACCATGACCGTGCAAGATGTTACCATTCCTCCTACTTTTAATCCACAGGGTGGGCCCATATCCCTGTTCCCAAGGTTATTCCTCACGATTGGCTTCGTATGTAATTCACGTGCCACCTTTCGTGAGATCATCAATTTTGGTATCAGACACAATACTTATTCCCGTTGCTCTGAACCCTTCAGGCATCGAACGATTGCCTGTCCGCTCGAAACTTCCCCACGATACCTCCTTACTTTGCTCTCGATATTGTCTTAAATTTCCATTCGAGAGTTACTTTCCGCCACCTTCCCCGATGTTATCAACCAGATAGTCAACCGTTCAGAGGTCTGTTATTCCGAAGTTACCCCTTGTCCTTCATAAGTACAATGGAGTTCCCGAAGAAAGGATGCCATCTTCATCATGATTACCTTAAGCAGAAAAAATGAAGACATCAACGTAACGGATCAACTTCTTCGAGAAGAGAAACCAAGACCGAGGAGATTCGTTAGAATTCTGTAACCAGAACTTTTCCCCTTACTCTACCTCTTAAATCTCGGGACGAGATTTCTTGTAGTGGAGGAGAATTGTGACGCCCGGATAATTAAGCTACAGTGAACCTCCGCTAATGATGCCACGTCACCTCGGTTACTGTTGATAATCTCGCATTAATTCGAAACCGATTCAAAATTCAAATTCAAAATAAAGGCAAACATCAAAAGCCTTCAAATATTAAAACTAAAATGTTATTTTGGTTGCAAATAATCACTACTAAATTGTCATGCAGGGACCAACATTAATGAGTTAATAAAATGCCATTAACCTATTTTTAAATTAGACCAACAACACTTAAGTGGACCATTTACATTCAAACCAAATTTTAAACATTTCAAAATAATCTCAAACTTGGGGAACAGCAGCAAAATATTACCAAGTATTTGTGCGACAGGTTTCATATGCAACTAAATTCTTTTGTTGGCCAAATAAATACCGAGCGGAGACTAAAAAGAAAACAGAAAAGTCAAAAGAAAAAAATAAATAGAAAAGAGGACACCCCCATAGCCAACTGGGCCAAACGGCCCAGCCGACCAGCACACCGGCCCAGCCCGCAATACCCCCTGTCTCCCTCCTTCCTACTGCTCCTCCGACCGTGCCCGCGCTCGCTCGTCCCCGCCAAGCCAGCTTGCCGTCCGCGCCGCTACAGGAGCCCATGGATGGATAAGGGCCTCGCCCTCGACACCCCTGGCAACTCTATCCACTTCCCCTCGCCCAGATCCACCTCTCCCTCTCTCCTTCCACCGCAACAGGGAGCCATCGTCGCCATTGCCTCGATGCCGGCGTGGCCACCGTGGCCTTCTCGCCGCCCTCGACCGGTCCAGGAGGATCGCCGCCCTCTCCTCCGTCACCTGCGCCCCTGGATTGAAGCTGACGAGCCGCCTCGACGCCGCCCGCTTCTTCCTCTTCCTCGGACCACCGCCGGCGAGCTCCATCGAATTCGTCGCCCCGGCAGCTCCTAAGCCCCCGCCGGCCGCCGTGTGCCACTCGGTGAGCCGCCGCTCTGCTTTCCCCCTCACCCATCCCCCTTGGACTCGCCCGCTAGTAGTAGCGCCGCCATCTCCGTAGCTTTTCTCCGTCGTGGAGCTCGCCCCGTCGCAGTCGTTCGTATCCAGGGCCAGAAGAGCACATCCACGTGCTTGGGACATCCCCGTGAGGCCGCCCGTGCCGTTGCTTTGGCCTCTTGCCTCGCAAAACGGCGATTGCTTCCGAACCGTGCTCCGGCCGCCGCCTCGCCCATCGCCGTCGTCGCTACATAGCACCACGCGCTCTCCCGACACCTCCAGCGCATCCGCGCGAGCGTCAGCTCGCCGTAGGACCAAACCGCAGCTCGAACCTCCCGCGGTGCTCGTACTCGAGCCGCAGCCTCGCCTTCGTCGAACTCTTGCCGCTGCTGCCGCTGAAGCTCTGCTGCGTTTGACTGCTTACTACTGCTGCTTGCTCTGCTACTTACTGATGCTGCTCCCGCCTGCTGCGCCACTGCCGCCGGTGTCCGCGTGCCGCTCGCCGTCGGCCGCCGCTCCCTGCGCTAGCCGCCGGTCGTTGCTCCCAGCCTCCTGCCTCCTAGCGCCGGCCGACTCTGGCCGCCGTGGTTGTGTGCGTGTGTGAGCACAGCGCTGGCTGTGTCTCTCGCACGAACGGCCAGCCCTTGTTTACTACTAGTAGTAGGTTTAGTTTAGTAGTATTAATTTAATGCTAATTAAGCCTATTAGCATATGGCAAATGGGTCCCACCTAATTAGATTAGATAAATCCTTTAGAAATTATTAAGACACTAACATGTGGGACCCCGTACTATTAACTTTGACTAGTCAATGTTGACCGGGTCAACTTTGTACACTGCCCCACTTGTCTTACACACTGGGTAGGAATTCCCGTGTACAATTATCATTTGTTCAATTTAATTCGAAATTAAATAATTAAAATAATTTTAGAATTTATTTTAAACTTTTGAAAATTCATATAAAATTAAACGTAGCTCGGATCCAAAAACTTTATATATGAAAGTTGCTCAGAACGACGAGACGAATCCAGATACGCAGCCCGTTCGTCTGCCATGCGTCCTTAGCATAGTGAACCTGCAACATTTCACCTCCGGTTCATTTGTCCGAAAACGCAAAACGCCGGGGATACTTTCCCGGAAGTCCCCCCCCCTTCGCCGGTATCACCTATCCATGTGTTAGGCCACCCCTAGCACAACGTATTGCTGCGTCTTGCTTTGTGTTACATTTGATTGCTCTGTTATTTATTGTGTTCCCCCTCCGTTACTTCTTTCCGGTAGACCCTGAGACTGCCGGCGACCCCCAGTTCGACTACAGTGTTGACGACCCCCCCTACTTGCCAGAGCAACCAGGCAAGCCCCCCCCTTGATCACCAGATATCGCCTATTCTTCTCTATACTGCTTGCATTAGAGTAGTGTAGCATGTTACTGCTTTCCGTTAATCCTATCCTGATGCATAGCCTGTCATTGTTGCTACAGTTGTTACCCTTACCTGCTATCCTACTGCTTAGTATAGGATGCTAGTGTTCCATCAGTGGCCCTACACTCTTGTCCGTCTGCCATGCTATACTACTGGGCCGTGATCACTTTGGGAGGTGATCACGGGTATATACTATATACATTATATACATGACACATGTGGTGACTAAAGTCGGGTCGGCTCGTTGAGTACCCGCAAGTGATTCTGATGAGGGGGCTGAAAGGACAGGTGGCTCCACCCCGGTAGAGGTGGGCCTGGGTTCCTGACGGCCCCCGACTGTTACTTTGTGGCGGAGCGACAGGGCAGGTTGAGACCACCTAGGAGAGAGGTGGGCCTGGCCCTGGTCGGCGTTCGCGGATACTTAACACGCTTAACGAGTTCTGGGTATTTGATCTGAGTCTGGCCATTTGGTCTATACGCACTAACCATCTACGCGGGAGTAGTTATGGGTATCCCGGCGTCGTGGTATCAGCCGAAGCCTTCGTGACGTCAGCGACTGAGTGGCGCGCGCCGGATTGGACTGGAACGCCACTAGGCTAGGTCTGCTTCCGGCCGCGTACGCAACGTGCAGGTGTGCATAGGGCGATGGGCCCAGACCCCTGCGCGCATAGGGTTAGACCGGCGTGCTGACCTCTCTGTTGTGCTTAGGTGGGGCTGCGACGTGTTGATCTTCCGAGGCCGGGCATGACCCAGGAAAGTGTGTCCGGCCAAATGGGATCGAGCGTGTTGGGTTATGTGGTGCACCCCTGCAGGGAAGTTTATCTATTCGAATAGCCGTGTCCCTCGGTAAAAGGACGACCCGGAGTTGTACCTTGACCTTATGACAACTAGAACCGGATACTGAATAAAATACACCCTTCCAAGTGCCAGATACAACCCGGTGATCGCTCTCTAACAGGGCGACGAGGAGGGGATCGCCGGGTAGGATTATGCTATGCGATGCTACTTGGAGGACTTCAATCTACTCTCTTCTACATGCTGCAAGATGGAGGTGGCCAGAAGCGTAGTCTTCGACAGGATTAGCTATCCCCCTCTTATTCTGGCATTCTGCAGTTCAGTCCACTGATATGGCCCTTTACACATATACCCATGCATATGTAGTGTAGCTCCTTGCTTGCGAGTACTTTGGATGAGTACTCACGGTTGCTTTTCTCCCTCTTTTCCCCTTTCTATACCTGATTGTCGCAACCAGATGCTGGAGTCCAGGAGCTAGAGATCCCGAGGATGATTCTACGTGGAGTTCGGCTTCGAGGAGTAGTTAGGAGGTCCCAGGCAGGAGGCCTTGCCTTTTCGATCGTTGCTACTTTTGTGCTAGCCTTCTTAAGGCAAACTTGTTTAACTTATGTCTGTACTCAGATATTGTTGCTTCCGCTGACTCGTCTATGATCGAGCACTTGTATTCGAGCCCTCGAGGCCCCTGGCTTGTATTATGATGCTTGTATGACTTATTTATGTTGTAGAGTTGTGTTGTGATATCTTCCCGTGAATCCCTGATCTTGATCGTACACATTTGCGTGCATGATTAGTGTACGGTCAAATCGGGGGCGTCACAAGTTGGTATCAGAGCCAACTGCCTGTAGGAATCCCCCTTCCACACTCCTTGGCCGAAGTCGAGTCTAGACATTTCAAAAACTTTTACTAACATGGCTGTGTGTCTTACGGGCCCACGTCGCCATTGGGTGGTATTAGGATCTTTTACTCCTTGCCTATACTCTGGGACTCTGATCTCTCTTCTATTCGGGTTAAATGATTTTACTAAATCTAACATTAGGATCTCGTTATCACTTTCACCCGGAGAGCCCCTTATTACTGATGATCGTCTGTTGCACGTGAAGACCCTGAAGATACTCTCCGCTGATAACCCGAGAACTTGTGTTCATCGCTTTTACAATTCCCTTTCATCGATAAACTCCTATGGATAACCACGTATACTCGCCATTCATACAATGTTTCCCAGATGATCTTGTTATTACAAGATACCCCGAAATTCTCTCTGTTGTTCCGAGAATCCCTTGAGCTTACTACCTTGCTGTTCTTTGTCACCTGAATACCCCTACGGATAATCCTCGCACTTACCGAGTATCCGCTCATCCCCAGTTGATTCAAGTATTTCACAAAAGTGTTCAAAATATCATTCGATCTTCCGAAAATCTTCAGGAGCCTGTTGCTCTTGAAATTCTTGCTTACTAGCATTATGATTAATCCCATAAACCTCGAAATCTTATTGGCACCCTTTGTCATTATCTTTTTGAGTCCATTGATTCAATATGTTGCGAATGCTCGCAATCCTCAATCAGATCCTAGAATTCATCCTTCCGGCTCAGACATCTTTAACATGAGCTGGATCTCGACCAATCAAATCGTCATCGATTGTACCCCTAAGGCTATTAAACTTATCCATCCCTAATCAGAGCATTGCTTCTGATCCCTTGTCTTGGAATTCATAATTCCTTTGCATTTGAGCTTTTGATTTAGTCAGTTGTTTCTATAGTCTGATCTCCTTGCATTCTTTCTTCCTCTGGTTGAGTACTGATGCTCACATCAGATCCCTTGTGGACCACCAGACCCTTTTGTCGGATTTTATCCGACAATGTCCTCCATATTAAATAAGCTGGTGAGCTTTTCCTCGGATACATGATGCCTTTGGTAAATTGTATCCTCTGCTTTGTGAACCATACTCTACATTCGAGCTTGTATTATTTACTCCGAAGTTCGTGGTATATGTTCTAAGAAGCCCCGATGGCTTGAACCTATGCCTTCCTTAATATGTGTGAACTCAAAAGTTTTCATGAGTCATACTCTTCTGGTATTTTACCAGATAAAAATTTTCAACACTGCAACTTCATCAAACGCGAGAAGTGAATGAAAGGTTATGCATTGAAGAAGTGGGAGTCGACCTTGAACTTTGCGTTCATGCCCATGGACACGATGTAGATCTTATCATTAAAGCTTTTCTTAAATTAATTATTCCCTTGGTATAATTTCATCTTATATCTGGGATCTGGCCTTTTGCAATCGTGGTTCCGACCATGTTCTCCTTTAAACACCATTTCTCGTACAAGTTAGGCACTTGTCTTCTGCAGAGCAATACCCCAGTCCAACCTCTACTTTGGTTTGTCGTCGAGTATTACCCCCCTGGTATCTCGAGATTATCACGGAACTGCATAACTTATTATGAGTTCTCCATCAAGTGCTACATTCTCATTGATTCCAAATTTTCACGGGCTTCGAGTTTTTAAACACTCAAAACCACCGATAACTGAATCGAGTCCGCACTGCGATTAAACAACTCTTAGTAATCTTCTTTACTTATGAGTTTGTACCCGATCACGTCATTCCTAGCCTGATTGGCTACATCATTATCGTGCCGATTTTAACTGTGCTACCTGGTCTTTATTCCCGGAGCACCACTTTCGACGATGAGCTAAGCTTACGTCGATTTTCCTCGTCATATCATTTCGCCTTGAACAGCAAGCTTGATTTCGAGTTTGTGTCGTACCCCTGGTTCCAATAACTTTTCGCTTCATCATTCCTTTGACTTGATGTCATCGCCGATCGATTACCTCTTCATAAATTCTCGCTACAAATGTGTCGTGAACATCATCAACATTCTGAGCTCTTCCAAGATATCTATCGAATTCTGGATGAGAAATACCATCCTTGCCCTCGATGATTTGTTTTATCATCGACCATTTTATTGCCTTCCATTCAACACAAACTTGTTCGTGTTTTGTGTTGTACCTTGATTTCCTTGCTATCTAGCTTATGATATGTTCTACCTTGGAGTATTACCATCTTTTATGTCAAGTATGTCGTAAGAATTTCACCACCTCGTATGACATCTTGGTACAGTGATACTTCTCCCCATCACCATTCTTTCTTGGTCCCCGTGTTGTTTCTAAAAGGAATACCGACAAATGGTCTGTGATGTGTAAATTCTAAACTTCTAGCAACCCTATTGCTTTGAAGTTATTGGTCTATAGTTTCATTCTACGTCTATGGCTTAATGAATCATCATTCGAACATTGATTGTGCTACCTAGCCCATATTTCGGGTGCACATTTCAACCAATGTTTAACTGTGTATGTTTTCCTCGAGCATACATCATTAAGTCATTCGATCTAGCTAATGTTATCTCCTTGTTCACATAGTGGGGGAAATCCATCTTTTGGAAATCTCAATGGATTGTCGCTGAGTCAATCAGTCACCTCCTCACCTCTCCTTGATGTAATGATGAACCCTTGTTCGGAACTCGCTTCCATAGTTCATCTCCCGAGAATCTTCGATGTCGTTTCGACAATTTGTGTTGCACCTTTCTTCTCAGGCATCCTGAGTCTGAGTTATCCTGACACCAATCAGATCTGAATCTCGGTCAGATATGATGGTTGGAACATATTTCCAAGAGTTATAACATTGGCCTATTTATGACCCGGTAAGGTGATGACATGCCAAACACACCTGGCCGGAGGACCTATTGTTATAAGCTTTCCTTTCAGCAAGGTTACCCATTCTTCCATGAGGAAATTGTAAGACTTATTCTGTAAGTTGTTCCTGATGGATCCTTTTTGTTTCCAAAGTCTGATCTTCACCTGTTGACCATGTCAATGCTATCTCGAAGCATGTCTATGGTACTTCGATTTTCAACAAGAACATTTGAAGCCCAATGTTAAATGTTTCTTGCTCAATTATCCAAACACCGTTGTACGGGTAATGTCATGAAATTTCTCTCCACTTTCCTAAAGGGTTTTCTACATTATATCCTCTCATGGATATCATGCTCTGCTTGCCTTTGGGAAGGTTATACCCCTGAAATATGTGTTTTAACACATTTTCCTTTCCATTGTTCTGTTTAATCTGATAATCACATTTTCCTTTCCATTGTTTGGATTAACGTTTCTTGTAATCTGACTTAGCTGAGCAGTGATAGTTCCCTGCTTAGGGAAGCACCTTGTTGCACCACTCTGTCAGTAAGGCCCTGTTACTATTGTTGATGACATTCCGGTAATCACCGATGGACGAGAACCTTGCCTATTGGTCCGCCTCGTTCCAACGAGCAGGAAAATGGTTCTCTTCGTCCCTCGCCCTTGGTACCAACGTTGTTGCCAACAAAACTGACAGGCTACCCTCTGACATGCCTTGCTACCATGACCGTGCAAGATGTTACCATTCCTCCTACTTTTAATCCACAGGGTGGGCCCAACCCACAGTTCACAGGATCGAAACCTGACTCTCTGTACCCCCTGTTCCCAAGGTTATTCCTCACGATTGGCTTCGTATGTAATTCACGTGCCACCTTTCGTGAGATCATCAATTTTGGTATCAGACACAATACTTATTCCCGTTGCTCTGAACCCTTCAGGCATCGAACGATTGCCTGCCCGCTCGAAACTTCCCCACGATACCTCCTTACTTTGCTCTCGATATTGTCTTAAATTTCCATTCGAGAGTTACTTTCCGCCACCTTCCCCGATGTTATCAACCAGATAGTCAACCGTTCAGAGGTCTGTTATTCCGAAGTTACCCCTTGTCCTTCGTAAGTACAATGGAGTTCCCGAAGAAAGGATGCCATCTTCATCATGATTACCTTAAGCAGAAAAAATGAAGACATCAACGTAACGGATCAACTTCTTCGAGAAGAGAAACCAAGACCGAGGAGATTCGTTAGAATTCCGTAACCAGAACTTTTCCCCTTACTCTACCTCTTAAATCTCGGGACGAGATTTCTTGTAGTGGAGGAGAATTGTGACGCCCGGATAATTAAGCTACAGTGAACCTCCGCTAATGATGCCACGTCACCTCGGTTACTGTTGATAATCTCGCATTAATTCGAAACCGATTCAAAATAAAGGCAAACATCAAAAGCCTTCAAACATTAAAACTAAAATGTTATTTTGGTTGCAAATAATCACTACTAAATTGTCATGCAGGGACCAACATTAATGAGTTAATAAAATGCCATTAACCTATTTTTAAATTAGACCAACAACACTTAAGTGGACCATTTACATTCAAACCAAATTTTAAACATTTCAAAATAATCTCAAACTTGGGTAACAGTAGCAAAATATTACCAAGTATTTGTGCGATAGGTTTCATATGCAACTAAATTCTTTTGTTGGCCAAATAAATACCGAGCGGAGACTAAAAAGAAAACAGAAAAGTTAAAAGAAAAAAATAAATAGAAAAGAGGACACCCCCCTAGCCAACTGGGCCAAACGGCCCAGCCGACCAGCACACCGACCCAGCCCGCAATACCCCCTGTCTCCCTCCTTCCTACTGCTCCTCCGACCGTGCCCGCGCTCGCTCGTCCCCGCCAAGCCAGCTTGCCGTCCGCGCCGCTACAGGAGCCCATGGATGGATAAGGGCCTCGCCCTCGACACCCCTGGCAACTCTATCCACTTTCCCTCGCCCAGATCCACCTCTCCCTCTCTCCTTCCACCGCAACAGGGAGCCATCGTCGCCATTGCCCCGACGCCGGCGTGGCCACCGTGGCCTTCTCGCCGCCCTCGACCGGTCCAGGAGGATCGCCGCCCTCTCCTCCGTCACCTGCGCCCCTGGATTGAAGCTGACGAGCCGCCTCGACGCCGCTCGCTTCTTCCTCTTCCTCGGACCACCGCCGGCAAGCTCCATCGAATTCGTCGCCCCGGCAGCTCCTAAGCCCCCGCCGGCCGCCGTGTGCCACTCGGTGAGCCGCCGCTCTGCTTTCCCCCTCACCCATCCCCCTTGGACTCGCCCGCTAGTAGTAGCGCCGCCATCTCCGTAGCTTTTCTCCGTCGTGGAGCTCGCCCCGTCGCAGTCGTTCGTATCCAGGGCCAGAAGAGCACATCCACGTGCTTGGGACATCCCCGTGAGGCCGCCCATGCCGTTGCTTTGGCCTCTTGCCTCTCAAAACGGCGATTGCTTCCGAACCGTGCTCCGGCCACCGCCTCGCCCATCGCCGTCGTCGCTACATAGCACCACGCGCTCTCCCGACACCTCCAGCGCATCCGCGCGAGCGTCAGCTCGCCGTAGGACCAAACCGCAGCTCGAACCTCCCGCGGTGCTCGTACTCGAGCCGCAGCCTCGCCTTCGTCGAACTCTTGCCGCTGCTGCCGCTGAAGCTCTGCTGCGTTTGACTGCTTACTACTGCTGCTTGCTCTGCTACTTACTGATGCTGCTCCCGCCTGCTGCGCCATTGCCGCCGGTGTCCGCGTGCCGCTCGCCGTCGGCCGCCGCTCCCTGCGCTAGCCGCCGGTCGTTGCTCCCAGCCTCCTGCCTCCTAGCGCCGGCCGACTCTAGCCGCCGTGGTTGTGTGCGTGTGTGAGCACAGCGCTGGCTGTGTCTCTCGCACGAACGGCCAGCCCTTGTTTACTACTAGTAGTAGGTTTAGTTTAGTAGTATTAATTTAATGCTAATTAAGCCTATTAGCATATGGCAAATGGGTCCCACCTAATTAGATTAGATAAATCCTTTAGAAATTATTAAGACACTAACATGTGGGACCCCATACTATTAACTTTGACTAGTCAATGTTGACCGGGTCAACTTTGTACACTGCCCCACTTGTCTTACACACTGGGTAGGAATTCCCGTGTACAATTATCATTTGTTCAATTTAATTCGAAATTAAATAATTAAAATAATTTCAGAATTTATTTTAAACTTCTGAAAATTCATATAAAATTAAACGTAGCTCGGATCCAAAAACTTTATATATGAAAGTTGCTCAGAACGACGAGACGAATCCGGATACGTAGCCCGTTCGTCTGCCACGCGTCCTTAGCATAGTGAACCTGCAACATTTCACCTCTGGTTCATCTGTCCGAAAACGCGAAACGCCGGGGATACTTTCCCGGAAGTCCCCCCCCTTCGCCGGTATCACCTATCCATGTGTTAGGCCACCCCTAGCACAACGTATTGCTGCGTCTTGCTTTGTGTTACATTTGATTGCTCTGTTATTTATTGTGTTCCCCCTCCGTTACTTCTTTCCGGTAGACCCTGAGACTGCCGGCGACCCCCGGCCCAGTTCGACTACAGTGTTGACGACCCCTCCTACTTGCCAGAGCAACTAGGCAAGCCCCCCCTTGATCACCAGATATCGCCTATTCTTCTCTATACTGCTTGCATTAGAGTAGTGTAGCATGTTACTGCTTTCCGTTAATCCTATCCTGATGCATAGCCTGTCATTGTTGCTACAGTTGATACCCTTACCTGCTATCCTACTGCTTAGTATAGGATGCTAGTGTTCCATCAGTGGCCCTACACTCTTGTCCATCTGCCATGCTATACTACTGGGCCGTGATCACTTTGGGAGGTGATCACGGGTATATACTATATATATTATATACATGACACATGTGGTGACTAAAGTCGGGTCGGCTCGAGGAATACCCGCAAGTGATTCTGATGAGGGGGCTGAAAGGACAGGTGGCTCCATCCCGGTAGAGGTGGGCCTGGGTTCCTGACGGCCCCCGACTGTTATTTTGTGGCGGAGCGACAGGGAAGGTTGAGACCACCTAGGAGAGAGGTGGGCCTGGCCCTGGTCGGCGTTCGCGGATACTTAACACGCTTAACGAGTTCTGGGTATTTGATCTGAGTCTGGCCATTTGGTCTATACGCACTAACCATCTACGCGGGAGTAGTTATGGGTATCCCGGCGTCGTGGTATCAGCCGAAGCCTTCGTGACGTCAGCGACTAAGTGGCGCGCGCCGGATTGGACTGGAACGCCACTAGGCTAGGTCTGCTTCTGGCCGCGTACGCAACGTGCAGGTGTGCATAGGGCGATGGGCCCAGACCCCTGCGCGCATAGGGTTAGACCGGCGTGCTGACCTCTCTGTTGTGCTTAGGTGGGGCTGCGACGTGTTGATCTTCCGAGGCCGGGCATGACCCAGAAAAGTGTGTCCGGCCAAATGGGATCGAGCGTGTTGGGTTATGTGGTGCACCCCTGCAGGGAAGTTTATCTATTCGAATAGCCGTGTCCCTCGGTAAAAGGACGACCCGGTGTTGTACCTTGACCTTATGACAACTAGAACTGGATACGTAATAAAACACACCCTTCCAAGTGCCAGATATAACCCGGTGATCGCTCTCTAACAGGGCGTCGAGGAGGGGATCGCCGGGTAGGTTTATGCTATACGATGCTACTTGGGGGAATTCAATCTACTATCTTCTACATGCTGTAAGATGGAGGTGGCCAGAAGCGTAGTCTTTGACAGGACTAGCTACCCCCCCTTATTCTGGCATTATGCAGTTCAGTCCACTGATATGGCCCTTTACACATATATCCATGCATATGTAGTGTAGCTCCTTGCTTGCGAGTACTTTGGATGAGTACTCACGGTTGCTTTTCTCCCTCTTTTCCCCTTTCTATACCTGTTTGTCGCAACCAGATGCTGGAGTCCAGGAGCTAGAGATCCCGAGGATGATTCTACATGGAGTTCGGCTTCGAGGAGTAGTTAGGAGGTCCCAGCCAGGAGGCCTTGCCTTTTCGATCGTTGCTACTTTTGTGCTAGCCTTCTTAAGGCAAACTTGTTTAACTTATGTCTGTACTCAGATATTGTTGCTTCCGCTGACTCGTCTATGATCGAGCACTTGTATTCGAGCCCTCGAGGCCCCTGGCTTGTATTATGATGCTTGTATGACTTATTTATGTTTTAGAGTTGTGTTGTGATATCTTCCCGTGAGTCCCTGATCTTGATCGTACACATTTGCGTGCATGATTAGTGTACGGTCAAATCGGGGGCGTCACAAACTTGTTATGAAGTTTCAAAATAATGGTCAAAGTGTTGGAGATATGCCCTAGAGGCAATCATGTATGATGATATTTCCTATGTGTTTATGAATAAAGTTAGTCCTTGGATGTAATCAAGGATACTTGTTGGCAAGTATGTGATTTATCTGTGAGATCTTGTGTTGTATGATACATCCTAAAATGTGCCTAGTTGCAAGTGACGTGTGGGCACACGTCGGACTAGACTAGCATATGACACGGTGGATGGCTTGGTCTCACTAGCCATGGAGCATTGGATGCTAACCGGATAATATGGACTCGGAAAGATCTGGTCGGATTCGACGTAGTCGGATCCGAGTCGAGATAAGGTCCGAGTCGGACAGACCCAACTATGAGACGCAATGATATGTCATCTGTGAGTCTCTAGTACAACATACGTTCTATGTCCTAAGACCTGAGCTGGTACATGTACTCGGGATGGTGACAGACTTGCTTTGGGCCAACTAAACACTACCCCGTGACTGGGTAGTTACAAAGGTAGGTTTCAGGATTGTCCAGACCCATGCTGCGAGACATGGTCGAGCAAGATGGGATTTGCCCCTCCGATCAGGAGAGATATACTCTGGCCCCTCGTGTGATCCGACCAGGATAAGCATGGCCATGCGACAAGGATTATGAGATAATCTAGTTTGTGGTCGGCATCACTGGAACAAGAAAGAGGTCGGGCTAGCACAAGGATGACAGACTCGCCTTGAGCCTGACAACATATATCGTGTGGCAAAAGGAATGAAAGTATGAAGTACATGTTCGCCTAACTAGCTTCATAGTCTGCTTGGTGTTCGACATGCCTTGCTAGGGGCCGCTACCAACCGTGCAGTTTGGAGGAGATCTGAACTACGACCAAGCCAGCTTGAACCTAAGGGGTCGCGCGCTTAAGGGAAGGAACCTATGAGGTCGGATCCAGGGACACTGGTCGGATGTGATCCGAGCTGTATTTGGATTGTGGCCAAGTAGACTTATGGGCTTTAGGATTTGTGCGAGACCCAAAAGTTGAGCCCGCGATAGATGCCTATATATAGTGGAGGTGCGACACACTTAGGGTTGATCGCTTCGGCGTTGTCACTAGGTTTTGCATGTGTTGCGAATAGACACCTCCACTCGCTGCCGACTGTGTGATCGGACCTAGCAGTCTGCCGCATGGTGTTCCTCCTACACGCGCGGATACTGTTAGAGGCGGTGCACTTGCGCTGCTCCGGCGAACATGTATGTGGGAACCGACGACCGGCTGTTCGAGGGAGATCGGACGAGGAGGAGATGATCCACGCGGACGCGCTGCCCCAACTCTTCTTCCGCTGCACGGCACTGTGCGTCTAGTGATAACAAACTGTGATCCATTCCCGTAACATGTTCCTGGTTGTTCTGCGTGTAGGGAAATTTTAATTTGCAGTCGACGCACCCTATCGTATATCCCAACACAAAGTCGATTGAACACTCATAACAAGTTGATATGAACTCAGAAAAATGCAAATAAGATATCAGGATGTTAAGAAAATGTCACCTACATTTGCATGTAATTTATATTCCTGAAAAAATTGTTCATACCTTTTTATTTTTAATAATGTTAATAACATTAATAACCTTATGTTGTTTAAACGGTACTTTTGTCCTGAATGCAAATGACATACACATCAAGGTAATGTTTATCTGAACATTTTGATATCTTATTTGCATTTTTATGAGTTCATATCAATTTGTTATGAATTTTCAAAGTATTGGTCAAACAGTCAAAGGGCATTCGGGCAACCCGGGAGAAAAATCTAATGGCAAAACTGAGCAGAGTCGAAAAGTAAGGGAAAAACCCGTGGGTAGGTTCCAACTAGGGGCAAAAATGCAATTGTCCCTTATTCTTTTGTGTGTAGGTGATGTTCGCGAGGTTTCGTGTGGTTCTCCTGCTGGATTGATAACCTTGGTCCTTAACTGAGGGAAATACTTATCTCTACTGTACTGCATCATCATCTCCTCTTCGAGGAAATCCCAACGCAGCTCACAAGTAGCATGCAACAAAGTGGCCCAATCATTTAGATAGCAAAGGACAAACCATAAAGCTCTCTCATATAAAGCAAAGTGCTGTAGAGGACACATGGGAATTGTCGTCTAGTCACGTTGGTGGACTGGTGCTTGATTGCTGTTCTTACTTGAACAAACAACTCAATTATGATTACCCCCTCTCTCAAGCATTTGCAACTACGAAAGAGGAATTAACATAAATCTAAGCATAGCATAAAATATAGGGATCCAAACCAGCCTCTTATGAAATAACACATAAACTAGGGTTTAAGCTTCTATTACTCTAGCAACCCATCATCTACTTATTAATCCATAATGGCTTCCCTTAGTCCCAAGTATGGTGAAGTGTCATGCAGTCTACGTACACATGACACCACTAAAGGAAGCAACAACATACATATCATCAAAATATCGAACGAATACCAACATCACGTGATTACTTATAACAAGACTTTTCCCATGTCCTCAAGAACAAAAGTAACTACTCACAAATCATATTCATGTTCAAGATCAGAGGTGTATTGAATATGCTTGAGGATCTGAACATTTAATCTTCCACCAAATAAACCAACTAGCATCAACTACAAGATGTAATCAACACTACTAGCAACTCATGGGTACCAATCTGGTTTTTGGACAAAGATTGAATACAAGAGATGAGCTAGGGTTTGAGATGAGAGGGTGCCGATGAAGATGTTGATGAAGATTGGTCCTCCCACGATGAGAGAATCGTTGGTGATGTCGATGCCTTCGATTTCCCCCTCCCAGAGGGAAGTATCCCCGGCGAAATCGCTCCGCCGGAGAGCAAAAGTGCTCCTACCCAGGTTCCGCCTCGAGATGGCGGCGCTTCGTCCCGAAAGTCTTCTCTTCTTTTTTCTAGGTCAAAACCCCTCATATAGCAGAAGATGGGCACTAGAGGCTAGCTGTGGGCCCTACAAGGCATCATGGTGCGCCTGGGTGGGGGGATTGTCGCGCCATGTTGCCTTGTGGGTAATTGGTGGGTCCCCTTTGGTATTTCTTTGCTCCGCTATTTTTATATATTCAATAAAAATTCTCCGTGAAGTTTCAGGTCATTTGGAGCTTTGTAGAATAGGTATCTCTGTTGTAGCTTTTTCAGGTCCAGAATTCCAGCTGCTATTAATCTCCCTCTCCATGTAAATCTTGCAAATTAAAAGAGAAACGACATTAGATTTGCATCATAAATAAAGTGGAATAATGACCCAAAAAATATATATAACAGTATGAAAACATTATGCAAAATGGACGTATCAACTAAACCCTAAGGGTAATGGTGATGATGATCAATGTGTCTCTACGAACTAAACCCTCCGGTTTATATAGGCACCAGGGGTATCTAGGATTACACAAGGTCGGTTGCCATCTAGGGTTTACATGATGAACCTAATAGATGTACTTGGAGTACACGCCAAGTCCTCGGCAAAGCCCGATATGCTTACACGACAGGTTAGAAACCTCTGGAGTCCTTCCTTATCAACGTGCCATCAATCCGGCTCATGGACTAGACTGGCTAGTGTCGTGGATTTAACACGGCAGATGCCCTAGTGAAAGGACTTAGGTGTGGAGCCACCGCAACTAGGTTAGCTTGAAGGGGTTGAACGAGACAAAGGACACAAGGAGTTTACCCAGGTTCGGCCCCTCGTAATGAGGTAAAAGCCTACGTCCTGCTTTTAGTTGTATTACTTGAGTTTTGATTACAAGGGAGCGAATACACTTGCCCAAGTTCTCGATTGGTTGTCTCTTGAGTTAACCCGCCGCCGGGTCTGACCTTTATATACACAGGTTGAGACCTGGAGGCTTACAAAGTCCCGGCCCGCTCACACAACGTGACCGACTCGGTTTCTAACTAATCAAGTCTTACAGAGCAAGTCTTAATACGGCGGTTCACAGGCCCAGGTCTTGGGCCTTCACCAGGCCCGCCTCCAAGAACCGCCGTCTTCGTACTCCTTGGGCCTCCTTGGACCTTCTTCATGTTAAACCGCCAACGGTGTAACCCGGCCCCTCCTGGGCGGGTCACACCTCGGAGCTATATCCCCAACATTAGGCCCCAGGTTGATTTGAACTTGTTCATATCAATCTTCATTGCTTCACTTAACAGACTATGCATTAGTGCCGATTTCACGCAGTCCACTATAACCCGCCATGACATCATATAAACAGAATCATTATACCCCGCCATGGCGTCATGTGCATTGATTCCGCACAAGGCCCAGGATATCCCAACGGATCTTTATCTTAATGGGCTTCCCGCGCGCCCGCATTGTTAACATAATCATTTTGCCTCCTCGATTTCCGTGCATGCCATCTTATCACCTCCTTATAAATAGGGACAGGGGGCCACTTTTTCACTTTTACATCTGCCTCTGCCCCTTCTTCTTCCTCCTCGCGACGACCGACGCCTCCAGAGCTCCGCCGCCCCCGTCAACTGCATCAACTTGGCCGCTGCATCAACCCGACCTCGACCAGAAAACAACGGCGCCCCTTTGTTGTTCATCAGCATCACCATGTACCCATTTCCCTTTGCCTCCAATCTGCATTAGGGTTCACCTAGTTCTTCAGTGTTCGTCGAGGTTCATCAAACACATCCGTAGTTCATCTGCCATGCTACTTAGTCGAGCCCAGATACGATGTAGAAGTCATGCTTTGATTGCCTTAGTATCCATTATCAATCGTAGATCTATTCCCTTCTGTTGAAATTCACCCCCCAACACAGTAGTTCATCCTCAGTGTTTTAGGTTTACCAATTTTTTCCTGTTTTTGCTAACTGCCGTAGATCCAAAATTATAAGCAGAACCTGTGAAACTTGTTTGTCCAGCACTAAGTGAAATTTCATTCATCTCTAGATCTGTAGATATCTGTTAGATCACTGCTATATAGGCGGCTCAAATGATACTTTGTGACCCACCAAATGCTAACCGGCTTACTTTAGGAAATGTTAAGCCGCCAACATCTGTCTAGTGCTGATATCACCCAACCGTGTCTTGCTGATTTTGTTGGGGAACGCAGCAATAATTCAATTTTTCTACGCATCACCAAGAACAATCTATGGAGTCTTCTAGCAACGAGAGGGAAAAGAGTGCATCTACATACCCTTGTAGATCGCGAGCGGAAGCGTTCAAGAGAACGGGGTTGATGGAGTCGTACTCGTAGTGATCCAAATCACCGATGATCCTAGCGCCGAACGGACGGCACCTCCGCGTTCAACACACGTACGGAGCGGGGACGTCTCCTCCTTCTTGATCCAGCAAGGGGGGAGGAGAAGTTGATGGAGATCCAGCAGCACGGCGGCGTGGTGGTGGAAGTAGCGGGATCCCGGCAGGGCTTCGCCAAGCGCAAGCGGGGAGGAAGAGGTGTCACGGGAGGGAGGGAGGCGCCAGGGCTTGGGGTGCTGCTCCCATGCGCCTCCCCACTATATATAGGGGTGGAGGGGGCTGGTTTCTTGCCCTCCAAGTCCATTGGGGCGTTGGCAAAGGTAGGGGAAAGAAATCCCATCATTTCCCTTCCCCACCGATTGTTATCCCCCCTTTTTAGGGATCTTGATCTTATCCCTTCGGGATATGATCTTATTCCTTCTAAGGTGGGATCTTGGTGTGCCTTGACCAGGGGTGTGGGGCCTTGCCCCCACTACCCACGTTCATGTGGGTCCCCCCATGCAGGTGGGCCCCACTTCGGAACCTTCTAGAACCTTCCCGGTACAATACCGAAAAATCCCGAACATTTTCCGGTGGCCAAAATAGGACTTCCCATATATAAATCTTTACCTCCGGACCATTCCGGAACTCCTCGTGACGTCCGGGATCTCATCCGGGACTCCGAGCGACTTTCGGATTTCCGCATACTACAACCCTAGCGTCACCGAACCTTAAGTGTGTAGACCCTACGGGTTCGGGAGACATGCAGACATGGCCGAGACGACTCTCCGGTCAATAACCAACAACGGGATCTGGATACCCATGTTGGCT
Organism: Triticum aestivum; assembly: GCF_018294505.1. NCBI lineage: Eukaryota > Viridiplantae > Streptophyta > Magnoliopsida > Poales > Poaceae > Triticum > Triticum aestivum. Next base: position 138,529,263 of record NC_057808.1, read on the forward strand.
CCCACATGTTCCACGATGATCTCATCGGATGAACCACGATGTCAAGGATTCAATCAATCCCGTATACAATTCCCTTTGTCAATCGGTACGTTACTTGCCCAAGATTCGATCGTCGGTATCCCAATACCTTGTTCAATCTCGTTACCGGCAAGTCACTTTACTCGTACCGTAATGCATGATCCCGTGACCAAACACTTGGTCACATTGAGCTCATTATGATGATGCATTACCGAGTGGGCCCAGAGATACCTCTCCGTCATACGGAGTGACAAATCCCAGTCTCGATTCGTGCCAACCCAACAGACACTTTCGGAGATACCTGTAGTGCACCTTTATAGCCACCCAGTTACGTTGTGACGTTTGGTACACCCAAAGCATTCCTACGGTATCCGGGAGTTGCACAATCTCATGGTCTAAGGAAATGATACTTGACATTAGAAAAGCTCTAGCAAACGAACTACACGATCTTGTGCTATGCTTAGGATTGGGTCTTGTCCATCACATCATTCTCCTAATGATGTGATCCCGTTATCAATGACATCCAATGTCCATGGTCAGGAAACCATAACCATCTATTGATCAATGAGCTAGTCAACTAGGGGCTTACTAGGGACATGTTGTGGTCTATGTATTCACACATGTATTACGGTTTCCAGTTAATACAATTATAGCATGAACAATAGACAATTATCATGAACAAGGAAATACAATAATAACCATTTTATTATTGCCTCTAGGGCATATTTCCAACAGTCTCCCACTTGCACTAGAGTCAATAATCTAGTTCACATCACTATGTGATTGTAATGAATCCAACACCCATGGGGTTTGTTCATATCTCGCTTGTGAGAGAGGTTACTAGTCAACGGGTCTGAACCTTTCAGATCTGTGTGTGCTTTACAAATCTCTATGTCATCTTGTAGATGCAGCTACCACGCGCTACTTGGAGCTATTCCAAATAACTGCTCTACTATACGAATCCGGTTTACTACTCAGAGTCATCCGGATAGTGTCAAAGTTTGCATCGACGCAACCCTTTACGACGAACTCTTTCACCACCTCCATAATCGAGAAAATTCCTTAGTCCACTAGTTACTAAGGATAAGTTCGACCGCTATCATGTGATCCATTCCTGGATCACTCTTGTACCCCTTGACTGACTCATGGCAAGGTACACTCAGGTGCGGTACACAGCATAGCATACTGTAGAGCCTACGTCTAAAGCATAGGGGACGACCTTCGTCCTTTCTCTCTCTTCTGCCGTGGTCAGGTCTTGAGTCTTACTCAATACTCACACCTTGTAACACAGCCAAGAACTCCTTCTTTGCTGATCTATTTTGAACTCCTTCAAAATCCTGTCACGGTATGCATTCATTTGAAAGTACTATTAAGCGTTTTTGATCTATCCTTATAGATCTTGATGCTCAATGTTCAAGTAGCTTAATCCAGGTTTTGCATTGAAAAACACTTTTCAAATAACCCTGTATGTTTTCCAGAAATTCTACATCATTTCTGATCAACAATATGTCAACAACATATACTCATCAGAAATTCTATAGAGCTCCCACTCACTTCTTTGGAAATACAAGTTTCTCATAAACTTTGTATAAACCCAAAATCTTTGATCATCTCATCAAAGCGTACATTCCAACTCCGAGATGCTTACTCCAATCCTTAGAAGGATTGCTGGAGCTTTGCATACTTGTTAGAATCTTTTAGGATTGACAAAACCTTCTGGTTGTATCACATACAACCTTTCCTCAAGAAAATCGTCGAGGAAACAATGTTTTGACATCCTATCTGCAAGATTTCATAAATAATGCAGTAACTGCTAATATAATTCCAACAGACTCTTAGCATCGCTACGAGTGAGAAAGTCTCATCGCAGTCAACTCCTTGAACTTGCCGGAAAACATCTTAACGACAAGTCGAGCTTTCTTAATGGTGACACTTACCATCATTGTCTGTCTTCCTTTTAAAATCCATCTGCACCCAACAGCCTTACGACCATCAAGTAGTTCTTCCAAAGTCTACACTTTGTTTTTATACATGGATCCTCTCTCGGATTTTATGGCCTCGAGTCATTCGTCGGAATCCGGGCCCATCATCGCTTCTCCATAGCTCGTAGGTTCATTGTTGTCTAGCAATATGAGTTCCAAGACAGGATTACGTACCACTCTGAAGTAGCATGCATCCTTGTCGTCCTACGAGGTTTGGTAGTGACTTGATCCGAAGTTTCATGATCACTATCATAAGCTTCCACTTCAATTAGTGTAGGTGCCACAGGAACAACTTCCTATGCCCTGCTACACACTAGTTGAAGTCATGGTTCAATAACCTCATCAAGTCTCCACCATCCTCCCACTCAATTCTTTCGAGAGAAACTTTTCCTCGAGAAAGGACCTGTTTCTAGAAACAATCACTTTGCTTCCGGATCTGAAATAGGAGGTATACCCAACTGTTTTGGTATTCTATGAAGATGCATTTATCCGCTTTGGGTTCGAGCTTATTAGCCTGAAACTTTTCCACATAAGCATCGCAGCCCCAAACTTTTAAGAAATGACAACTTAGGTTTCTCTAACCATATGAAAGAACATGCGGTGCCCCCATGTTTGGTTTTGGTAATTGATGACAATCTCTATGGACTAATGGTTGCCTTGAGTTATATTTGAAGGATTTGTCCATAGGCATTTCTTGAAGTTCATGTGTTGGTTTCAAGGAGTTTATGTGGTGACCAAGGTGTTATTAAGGAATTATCCAAAGATTGGTCATGTGAGAGTTGAGCTTATTGCAAGCATGTCTTGGAGAAGAAGATTGTGTGATCATTCATGTATATCTTCAAGACATCATCCAAATGAAGAGATTTGAAAAGTTTCATGGTTGATCAAGACTAAGTCAAGAGTGAATCAACTTGATCAACTCACAAAGCGTAGAAGATGTACCGAGAGGGATCAAGCGATCCCATGGTGTGGTGAGCATTGTCAATTACGCTTTGTGTACTAACCCATAATCTTCGTGAGAGTTCTTTGTGGGGTTAGGTTGCGGTGTGCAAGTTCAAGTGAAGCATCATGAAGAGATCAAATGCTTGAAGCTTGCCGTCCATTGTGGTAACAATGGACTTGTGAAGATGTTGCGGTGTGCAAGTTCAAGTGAAGCATCATGAAGAGATCAAATGCTTGAAGCTTGCCGTCCATTGTGGTGACAATGGACTTGTGAAGATGTGCAGAAGAGTGGCTCACCCATAGTGGAGCATGGGGGAGCAATCAACTAGTCTTCATCGAGCCAACGCAACCAAGAAAGGTGGTCCAACTTGAGGGAGTCAAGATCGTCATCATCTAGCTCAAGTGGACCATGTGCAAGGCAAAGGTTTGCTCTTGATAGGTTTTCTATTTTACCGGTCTCATGATGGTAGGTGGGAGACCGGGTTATAGGATCGATTGCCGTACTATCAAGGGGGGCTCTCGATGAGTAGCTTGATCGTATCGTTCATAGAGAGCTCAAACCATTGCATCCTTGCATCATCTTTATTGGTTCTTGTTTGGTTCTTCTCTTTGTGAGTTTTGGGGCTTATGATCATCTTGATGACAAGCTCGAGTTCATCGAAAACGGAGTTCACTCGCATCTTCTATGATGTTTTCGATGTTGGAGGTTATGCCGGTTCTTCTTGGTTGGAGGTTTCACTCCTCTATTTGTTGGCATACCTCCCCTGCCTCTTCTTACTATAACCCAGTCGCTGTTTTGATGCTACTCGTCTTCCTCTATCCAACAAGCTTGAGTTTGCTCAATTCGGAGCTCATATGCAGAAGTTATGGCAGTTTTGGTTTCATAGCGGTAGTACTGCGGGCCGGAGCGGTAGTACCGCTTGAGTGCTACAAGCGGTAGTACCGCTCCAGAGCGGTAGTACCGCTGGTAGCCCCCAGCCGTAGTACCGCTGCGGTCTCGTGCTAGTACCGCCTCAATTTGAGGGGTCTGTTTTCGTGTCGGATTTTACGGTACTAGCCGCGGCAGTGGGGGCCGTAGTACCGCTTGTTTGCGGTAGTACTGCCCTGCCACCGCGGTAGTACCGCTCTAGGCCCAGCGGCTGTACCGCGAGGGGGAGCGGTAGTACCGCTTGTAGGGGCAAGCGGTAGTACCGCTGGCCAAGCGGTAGTACCGCTCTCTGCGGGGCTGAAGTGGGGGTAACGGTTGGATTGTTCCCCCCACTATAAAAGGAGGTCTTCTTCCCCAATGGACCTCATCTCTTGAGCTCGTGTTCTTCCCCCATTGTTGACCTTCTTCGAGCTTGCTAACTCTCAATCCCTCCATGGATTCTTGCTAGTTTTTGAGGGAAAAGAGAGAGGAGATCTAGATCCACATTTCCACCAATCACTTTCTCCTCTATGTGAGGGGAACCCATTGGATCTAGATCTTGGAGTTCTTGGTGTTCTCCTTCTTGTTCTTCCTCTCATTTTCCTCCCTAGCATTAGTTGCTTCGGTGGGATTTGAGAGAGAAGGACTTGGGCACTCTGTGTGCCCTTGCCATTGCATTTGGTGCATCGGTTTGAGTTCTCCACGGTGATACGTGGAAGTTACAAGTTGAGAAGCTTATTACTCTTGGGTGCTTGGTGCCCTTGAGCTTGTTCCTCTTGGGTGCTTGGGCGCCCTAGACGGTTGGTGGTGTTCGGAGCTCAATCATTGTGGTGTAAAGCTCCGGGCAAGCGTCGGGGTCTCCAATTAGGTTGTGGAGATCGCCCCGAGCAATTTGACGGGTTCCGGTGACCGCCCCCAAGGGTTGCCAAAGTGTACGGGTTCGGTGACCGCCCCCAAGGGTTGCCATTTGTACGGGTTCGGTGACCGCCCTCAAGGGTCCCTTAGTGGAATCACGGCATCTTGCATTGTGCGAGGGCGTGAGGAGATTACGGTGGCCCTAGTGGCTTCTTGGGGAGCATTGTGCCTCCACACCGCTCCAAACGGAGATTAGCATCCGCAAGGGTGTGAACTTCGGGATACATCGTCGTCTCCGCGTGTCTCGGTTATCTCTTACCCGAACCCTTTACTTATGCACTTTACTTTGTGATAGCCATATTGTTTCTTGTCATATATCTTGCTATCACTTAGTTGTTTATCTTGCTTAGCATAAGTTGTTGGTGCACATAGGTGAGCCTAGTTGTTGTAGGTTTTGTGCTTGTCAAATTAACCGCTAGGTTTATTCCGCATTTGTTCAAGCCAACCGTAATTATTTTAAAGCGCCTATTCACCCCCCCCTCTAGGCGACATCCACGATCTTTCACCATAGTTCATATGGTGTCATCTCAACGGAATTGCGTGGTGCCCTATTTAAAGTGAATGCGGTTGTCTCTAATGCCTAACCCATAAACAATAGTGTAATTCGATAAGAGACATCATGGTATGCACCATATCCAATAGGGTGCAGTTATGATGTTCGGACACACCATCACACTATGGTGTTCCAGGCGGTATTAGTCATGAAACAATTTCCACAATTTCTTAATTGTGTGCCAAACTCGTAACTCAAATATTCATCTCTATGATCATATCACAGACATTTTATCCTCTTGTCACGACGATCTTCAACTTCACTCTAAAATTACTTGAACCTTTCAATAATTCAGACTTGTGTTTCATCAAGCAAATATACTCAGCATCTACTCAAATCATCTGTGAAGCAAGAACATAACGATATCCACTGCATGCCTCAGCACTCATTGGACTGCACACATCAAAATGTATTACTTCCAACAAGTTGCTTTCTTGTTCCATCTTACTGAAAACGAGGCCTTTCAGTCATCTTGCCCATGTGGTATGATTTGCATGTCTCAAGTGATTCAAAATCAAGTGAGTCCAAACGATCCATCTGTATGGACTTTCTTCATGCATATATACTAATAGACATGGTTCGCATGTCTCAATCTTTTCAAAAACGAGTGAGTCCAAAGATCCATCAACACGGAGCTTCTTCATGCGTTTTATACCAATATGACTCAAGTGGCAGTGCCACAAGTATGTGGTACTATCATTACTATCTTATATCTTTTGGCATGAACATGTGTATCACTACGATCGAGATTCAATAAACCATTCATTTTAGATGCAAGACCATTGAAGGTATTATTCAAATAGACAGAGTAACCATTATTCTCCTTAAATGAATAACCGTATTGCGATAAACATAATCCAATCATGTCTATGCTCAACGCAAACACCAAATAACAATTATTTAGGTTTAACACCAATATCGATGGTAGAGGGAGCATGCGATGCTTGATCACATCAACCTTGGAAACACTTCCAACACATATCGTCATCTCACCTTTAGCTAGTCTCTGTTTATTTCGTAGCCTTTTATTTCGAGTTACCAACACTTAGCAACCGAACTGGTATCTAATACCCTGGTGCTACTAGGAGTACTAGTAAAGTACACATTAATATAATGTATATCCAATATACTTCTGTCGACCTTGCCTACCTTCTCATCTACCAAGTATCTAGGGTAGTTCTGCTTCAGTGACCGTTCCCCTCATTACAGAAGCACTTAGTCTCGGGTTTGGGTTCAACCTTGGGTTTCTTCACTAGAGCAGCAACTGATTTGTCGTTTCATGAAGTATCCCTTCTTTCCCTTCCCCTTCTTGAAACTAGTGGTTTTACTAACCATCAACAATTGATGCTCCTACTTGATTTCTACTTTCGTGGTGTCAAACTGTGACGCCCCCGATTTGACCGTACACTAATCATGCACGCAAATGTGTACGATCAAGATCAGGGACTCACGGGAAGATATCACAACACAACTCTAAAACATAAATAAGTCATACAAGCATCATAATACAAGCCAGGGGCCTCGAGGGCTCGAATACAAGTGCTCGATCATAGACGAGTCAGCGGAAGCAACAATATCTGAGTACAGACATAAGTTAAACAAGTTTGCCTTAAGAAGGCTAGCACAAAAGTAGCAACGATCGAAAAGGCAAGGCCTCCTGCCTGGGACCTCCGAACTACTCCTCGAAGCCGAACTCCATGTAGAATCATCCTCGGGATCTCTAGCTCCTGGACTCCAGCATCTGGTTGCGACAATCAGGTATAGAAAGGGGAAAGGAGGGAGAAAAGCAACCGTGAGTACTCATCCAAAGTACTCGCAAGCAAGGAGCTACACTACATATGCATGTGTATATGTGTAAAGGGGCATATCAGTGGACTGAACTGCAGAATGCCAGAATAAAAGGGGGATAGCTAGTCCTGTCGAAGACTATGCTTCTGGCCATCTCCATCTTGCAGCATGTAGAAGAGAGTAGATTGAAGTCCTCCAAGTAGCATCGCATAGCATAATCCTACCCGGCGATCCCCTCCTCGTCGCCCTGTTAGAGAGCGATCACCGGGTTGTACCTGGCACTTGGAAGGGTGTATTTTATTCAGTATCCAGTTCTAGTTGTCATAAGGTCAAGGTACAACTCCGGGTCGTCCTTTTACCGAGGGACACGGCTATTCGAATAGATAAACTTCCCTGCAGGGGTGCACCACATAACCCAACACGCTCGATCCCATTTGGCCGGACACACTTTCCTGGGTCATGCCCGGCCTCGTAAGATCAACACGTCGCAGCCCCACCTAAGCACAACACAGAGGTCAGCACGCCGGTCTAACCCTATGCGCGCAGGGGTCTGGGCCCATCGCCCTATGCACACCTGCACGTTGCGTACGCGGCCGAAAGCATACCTAGCCTAGTGGCGTTCCAGTCCAATCCGGCGCGTGCCACTCAGTCGCTGACGTCACGAAGGCTTCAGCTGATACCACGACGCCGGGATACCCATAACTACTCCCGCGTAGATGGTTAGTGCGTATAGACCAAATGGCCAGACTCAGATCAAATACCAAGAACTCGTTAAGCGTGTTATGTAACCGCGAACGCCGACCAGGGCCAGGCCCACCTCTCTCCTAGGCGGTCTCAACCTGCCCTGTCGCTCCGCCATAAAGTAACAGTCGGGGGCCGTCAGGAAACCCAGGCCCACCTCTACCGGGGTGGAGCCACCTGTCCTTTCAGCCCCCTCATCAGAATCACTTGCGGGTACTCCTCGAGCCGACCCGACTTTAGTCACCACATGTGTCATGTATATAATGTATATAGGATATACCCGTGATCACCTCCCGAAGTGATCACGGCCCAGTAGTATAGCATGGCAGACGGACAAGAGTGTAGGGCCACTGATGGGTCACTAGCATCCTATACTAAGCAGTAGGATAGCAGGTAAGGGTAACAACTGTAGCAACAATGACAGGCTATGCATCAGGATAGGATTAACGGAAAGCAGTAACATGCTACACTACTCTAATGCAAGCAGTATAGAGAAGAATAGCCGATATCTGGTGATCAAGGGGGGGGGCTTGCCTGGTTGCTCTGGCAAGTAGGAGGGGTCGTCAACTCCGTAGTCGAACTGGGCAGCAGCAGTGTCGGTCTCGTAGTCTACCGGAGAGAAGAGGGGGAAGAAACAGTAAATACAATGCAAACATAAACATGACGATGCGTGACATGACAATGAGCAGTGCTAGGTGTGCCCTAACGCGACAGTAGGTGGTACCGGCGAAGGGGGGAACATCCGGGAAAGTATTCCCGATGTTTCGCGTTTCGGACGGACGGAACCGAAGGGGGAAAGTTGCGAGTTCGATAGGTTAGGGAGGCGTGGTGGACGAACGGACTGCGTATTCGGATTCGTCTCGTCGTTCTGAGCAACTTTCATGTTGAAAATATTTTAATCCGAGTTACGGATTAAAAGATATGATTTTCTAAAGATTTTATTAATTTTTGGAATTTAATTAATTATTTAATTCAATTCGAAATTTGTATTTATGACATCAGCATGAGGTCATGCTGACGTCAGCAGTCAACGTTGACCGTTGACCTGGTCAACCTGACAGGTGGGTCCCACCTGTCAGGGGCTGTTACCTAATTAACTACTGTTTAGTTAAATTAATTATCTAATTAGATTAATTTAAACATGATTAATTAACTTAATTAATTTAGTTATTTAGTTAATTAATTAATTAAATTTATCTTTATTATTTGTTTTATTATTAATTTTATTTTTATTTATTTATTTATTAATTTTTATTAACTAGTTTATTATTTTTATTTTTATTATTATTATTATTTTCATTTCATTTTCCTTTTTTTTGTTCTGTGGGCTGGGCCCCGTTTGTCATAGGCCAGGAGGGTTCGGGCCCAGGGGGCAGTGGCCAGGGGGGCGAGGCCCACCTGGCAGTGGCCCGGGGGCACTACGGGTTTGGTCCACGGGTGCGGGCGCACCCGAGCGAGCGCTCGCCCGCAGGGCGGGACAAGGACGCCGGGGCACCGATGGCGGGGCTCGCCGGCGCGGCCATCTCCGGCGACGGCTGGCGGAGGCGAGGGGTGGCGCCGGTGCGGTCGGAGTGGCGCGGAGGGGCAGGCGCGGTGGCGCGGCCACGGGACAGAGGGAGAGACGGGGGAGGGCGAGGCCATGGCCGAGCCACTCGGGCACGGCCCCGATGCTCCGGTCGCGGCGGTGGCGGACGGGCGTGGTGTGGGCGCGGGCATGGCGAGCAGGGGCCCGGGGCGACGGCGGGGGTTAGCGCGACGAGGGGGCCAAGCGGGGCGTGGCCGACGCGGGCGCGCGGTCGGGGCGCGCGCGGGCGATGGCCGCGACGGGGCGACAGCAGCGGTGAGCGGGGAAGCGGAGGGAGGCGGAGCCTCACGGGGGAGAGGGCGCGGCTATGGCCGTGCGGGCGCGCGTGTTGCGGTCGGGGGCGTGACCAGGGGCGAGCCCAGGCGCGGCCAACGGGCGCGAGGGCCACGGTGAGCGCGGGGGCGAGGGAAGGAGAGGAGGGGGCGCGGCGGGGCTCACTGGGGCCGTAGGGGGACTGGCAGCGGGGCGCGGGGAGGAGGCGAGGACGACGGCGACGCGGTGACGGGGTGGAGGCCGGCGAGGAGGCGAAGGCAGGCCGGCGGGGCAGCGCTCCGGCGAGGGCGAGCTCCGGGTGGCGACGGGGTTCGGCGGTGGTCTCCTCCCGATCCAGATTGGGGGAGGCAGGAGGAGATATTTCGGGGGGGGGGGGAGTGGGTGGCCGTCGGTGGTGAGTGGGGGGGGGGAGTGGATAAGGAGTGGGGCGGCCGGCTGGGCCTGGGGTTTGGCCCAGTTGGGCCAGGGTCCAGTGGGGGGAGGGGTGTTCCTCCTTTTTTTCTGTTTGTTTTCTCTCTTGCATTTTCTTTTCTTTTTATTTATTTTCTTTTCTGTTTTACATCATTTTAAAATAGTTAGGCATTTTCTAAAAATATGTTTTCTCCACAATAATTATCAGTGCAATATCTGGCACCCACCGAACATTTTTGTTTAAATTTTTGAAAACTTTTATTATTGACATTAATTTGAATTTAAATTTGAAACGGTTTTGAATTAACCCGAGATTAATTACAGTGACAGAGGTGACGTGCCATCATTAACGTGAGATTACTGTAGCATGATTATCCGGGCGTTACAAATCTCCTCCACTACAAGAAATCTCGTCCCGAGATTTAAGAGGGAAGTAAAGGGGGAAGGTTCGGGTTACGAAATTCTAGGGAGCGTTCTTGGTCTTGGTTGTTCTTCTCGAAGAGGTTGATCCATTACATTGATGTCTTCCTTCTGCTGTTTCAGGTCATCATGATAAATTTGTCGTCCTCTCTTCGGGAACTCCATCGTACTTACGACAGAGTAAGGGGGGTATTCTGGAAGAACGGACTTCTGCAGGGATTACTATCTGGTCAATATCATCGGGGAAGGTGGCGGAAAGTATCTCTCGAACTAAATCTTAAGAAAAGCTGAGAGTAAGTAAGAAAGTACCATGAGAAGTTTCAAACGGGTAGGCAATCGTTCGAAGCCTGAAACAAAGTGTGAAAGGTGTTCAAAGCAATCAGAATAAGTATTATGTCTGATGCCAGTATAGATCAGTAGGACGGAGGTCCGTGAATTACATACGAGGCCACGCGCGATGAATAAATTTGGGAACATGGGGTGCACAGGAGAGTCAGGTTTCGATCCTGTGGAAATGTGGGTTATGGGCCCACCATGTGGGTTAAAAGTAGGAAGGGCGGTGACATCTTGCACGATCATGATAGCAAGGCATGTCAGAGGGTAGCCTGTCAGTTATATGTCAGCAACATCGTCGGTACCAAGGGCGAGGGACGAAGAGAACCATTTTCCTGCTCGTTGAAACGAGGCGGACCATTAGGCAAAGTTCTCGTCCATCGGTGGTTACCGAAATGTCACCAACAATAGTAACAAGGTCTTACTGACAAAGTTGTACACCGAGGTGTTTGTACAAGCAAGGAATTAATACTGCTTAGATCATAATGATCACCAGAAACGTTAAACCAACCAATGGAAAGGAAAATATGATTATCAGATTAAACAGAAGAATGGAAAGGAAAATGTGTTTAAACACATATTTCAAGGGTATATCCTTCCCAAGGACAAGCTGAGCATGATATTCATGACAGGATATAATGTAGAAAACTCTTTAGGTAGGGGAGAGAAATTTCATGACGTTACCCATACAACAGTGTTTGGATAATTGAGCAGGAAACATTTAGCATTGGGCTTCAAATGTTCCTGTTGAAAATCGGAGTACCATAGACATGCTTCGAGATAGCATTGACATGGTCAACAGGTGAAGATCAGACTTTGGAAACAAAAGGATCCATCTGGAACAACTTATAGAGTAAGTCTTACAATTTCCTCATGGAAGAATAGCTAACCTTGCTAAAAAGAAAAACTTATAACAATAGGTCCTCCCGCTAGGTGTGCTGGGTATCATCACCTTATTGGGTCATAGTAGACCAGTGTTATAACTCTTGGAAAAATGTTCCAACCATCATATATGACCGAGATTCAGATATGAACGGTGTTTGGATAATTCAGACTCAGGATGCCTGAGAAGAAAAGGTGCAAAACAAATTGACGAGACGACATTGTAAGATCCTCGGGAAATGAACTATGGAAGCGAGTTCTGAACAAGGGTCCATCATTAAATCAAGGGGAGGTGAGGAGGTGACTGATTGACTCAGCGACAATCCGTTGAGATCTCCAAAAGATGGATTTCCCCAACTATGTCAACAAGGAGATAACATAGCTAGATCGAATGTCTTAATGACGTATGCTCGAGGAAAACATACACAGTTAAACATTGGTTGAAAGGTGCACCCGAAATATGGGCTAGGTAGCACGATCAATGTTCGAATGATGATTCATTAAGCCATAGACATAGAATGAAACTATAGGCCAATAACTTCAAAGCATTAGGGTTGCTAGAAGTTTTGAATTTACACATCACAGACCATTTGTCGGTATTTCGTTTAGAAACAACACGGGGATCAGAAAACAAATGGAGATGGCGAGAAGTATTACTATATCAAGAATTCTCAAGAGGTGGAGAAATTCTCACAATATCCTTGACATAAAAGATGGTAATACTCCAAGGTAGAACATAACATAGGCTGGTTAGCAAGGAGCTCCATAACTTGATCAAGTTTGTGATGAAAGGAATGAAAGGTTGTTGTCGATGGTAACTCAAATTACCAAGGAACGAGGATGGCACTTATCATCAAGAATTCCATTGATATCCTGGAAGGAGTCAAAATGTTGATGATGTTCACGACAAATTTTGTCAAGAGGCTCCACGAAGATGTAATCGATCAGCGATGACATCAAGTCAAAGGAATGATGAAGCGATAGGTTAATGGAACCAAGGGGAAGGCACAAACTTGAAATCAAGCCTGTTGTTCAAGGCGAACTAATATGACGAGGAAGATCGACGTAAGCTTAGCTCATCACCGAAAGTTGTGTTCCGGGAAGGACCGGGTAGCACAGTTAAAAGTTTGCACGATAATGATATAGCCGATAAGGCTAGGAATGACTTGAAGGGTTATTACACTCGTAAGCAACAAGAATTACTTAGAGTTATTGAATCGGAGTGCGGAATCGATTCGCTTATCGGTGTTCTCGAGTGACTAATAACTCAGAGCCCGTGGAAAATTGGGATCAGTGAGAATGTAGCACTTGATGAAGAACTCATAAGAAGTTATGCAGTTCCATGATAATCTCGAGATACCAGGGGGTAATACTCGACGACAGATCAAGGTAAAGGTTGGACTAGGGTATTGCCCTGCAGAAGACAAGTGCTCAAACTTGCACGAGAAACGGAATCAAGGAGAAACATGGTCGGAACCACGTCCACGGATACCAGATGAACTTATTACAAGGGGGTAATTATTATAAGAGAAGCTTCCATGATAGGATCTACATCGTGCCCATGGGCATGAACACAAAGGTGCAAGGTCGACTCCCACTTCTTCAATGCATAACCTTCCATTCGCCTCTCGTATTTTGATAATGACATTAATTGTCAAAAGTTTTACCTGGTGCAATACCAGATAAGTATGTCCCGCGAAATCTTTCGGGTTCACACAGATTAAGGGAGGCATAGGTTCAACCCATCGGGGCATCGTAGAAAGATATACTACAAACTTCAGGAGTAAATAACACAAGCTCAGAAGTAGAGCATGGTTGACAAAGCAGAGGATACAATTTACCAAAGGCATTATGGAAAAGCTCACCAGCTTATTTAATATGGAGGACATTGTCGGATAAAATCCGACAAAAGGGTCTGGTGGTCCACAAGGGATCTGATGTGAGCATCAGTACTCAACCAGAGGAAGAAAGGATGCAAGGAGATCAAACTATAGAAACAACTGATAACTCACAAGCTCAAATGCAAAGGAATTATGAATTCCAAGTCAAGGGATCAGAAGCAATGCTCTGATTAGGGATGGATAAGTTGAATAGCCTTAGGGGTACAATCGATGATGATTTGATTGGTCGAGATCCAGCTCATGTTAAAGATGCCTGAGCCGGAAGGATGAATTCTAGGATCTGATTGAGGATTGTGAGCATTCGCAACATATTGAATCAATGGACTCAAAAAGATAATGACAAGAGATGCCAATAAGATTACGTGACTTAAGATTAATCATAATGCAAGTAAGCTAGAATTTCAAGACCAAAAAGGCTCCTGAAGATTTTCGGAAGATCGAATGATATTTTGAACACTTTTGTGAATTACTTGAACCAACTGGGGATGACCGGATACTCGGTAAGTGCGAGAATTATCCGTAGGGGTATTCAGGTGACAAAGAACAGCAAGGCAGTAAGCTCAAAGGATTCTCGGAACAACAGAGAGAATTTTGGGGTATCTTGTAATAACAAGATCAACTGGGAAACATTGTATGAATGGCGAGTATACGTGGTTATCCATAGGAGTTTATCGATGAAAGGGAATTGCAAAAGCGATGAACACAAGTTCTCGGGTTATCAGCGGAGAGTATCTTCAGGGTCTTCACGTGCAGCAGACGATCATCAGTAATAAGGGGCTCTCCGGGTGAAAGTGATAACGAGATCCTAATGTTAGATTTAGTAAAATTCACTTAACCCGAATAGAAGAGAGATCAGAGTCCCAGAGTATAGACAAGGAGTAAAAGATCCTAATACCACCCAATGGCGACGTGGGCCCGTAAGCCACACAGCCATGTTAGTAAAAGTTTTTCAATGACTAGACTCGACTTCGGCCAAGGAGTTGGAAAGGGGGATTCCTACAGGCAGTTGGCTCTGATACCAACTTGTGACGCCCCCGATTTGACCGTACACTAATCATGCACGCAAATGTGTACGATCAAGATCAGGGACTCACGGGAAGATATCACAACACAACTCTAAAACATAAATAAGTCATACAAGCATCATAATACAAGCCAGGGGCCTCGAGGGCTCGAATACAAGTGCTCGATCATAGACGAGTCAGCGGAAGCAACAATATCTGAGTACAGACATAAGTTAAACAAGTTTGCCTTAAGAAGGCTAGCACAAAAGTAGCAACGATCGAAAAGGCAAGGCCTCCTGCCTGGGACCTCCTAACTACTCCTCGAAGCCGAACTCCATGTAGAATCATCCTCGGGATCTCTAGCTCCTGGACTCCAGCATCTGGTTGCGACAATCAGGTATAGAAAGGGGAAAAGAGGGAGAAAAGCAACCGTGAGTACTCATCCAAAGTACTCGCAAGCAAGGAGCTACACTACATATGCATGGGTATATGTGTAAAGGGGCCATATCAGTGGACTGAACTGCAGAATGCCAGAATAAAAGGGGGATAGCTAGTCCTGTCGAAGACTACGCTTCTGGCCATCTCCATCTTGCAGCATGTAGAAGAGAGTAGATTGAAGTCCTCCAAGTAGCATCGCATAGCATAATCCTACCCGGCGATCCCCTCCTCGTCGCCCTGTTAGAGAGCGATCACCGGGTTGTATCTGGCACTTGGAAGGGTGTATTTTATTCAGTATCCAGTTCTAGTTGTCATAAGGTCAAGGTACAACTCCGGGTCGTCCTTTTACCGAGGGACACGGCTATTCGAATAGATAAACTTCCCTGCAGGGGTGCACCACATAACCCAACACGCTCGATCCCATTTGGCCGGACACACTTTCCTGGGTCATGCCCGGCCTCGTAAGATCAACACGTCGCAGCCCCACCTAAGCACAACAGAGAGGTCAGCACGCCGGTCTAACCCTATGCGCGCAGGGGTCTGGGCCCATCGCCCTATGCACACCTGCACGTTGCGTACGCGGCCGGAAGCAGACCTAGCCCTAGTAGGCGTTCCAGTCCAATCCGGCGCGCGCCACTCAGTCGCTGACGTCAAGAAGGCTTCGGCTGATACCACGACGCCGGGATACCCATAACTACTCCCGCGTAGATGGTTAGTGCGTATAGACCAAATGGCCAGACTCAGATCAAATACCAAGAACTCGTTAAGCGTGTTATGTATCCGCGAACGCCGACCAGGGCCAGGCCCACCTCTCTCCTAGGTGGTCTCAACCTGCCCTGTCGCTCCGCCATAAAGTAACAGTCGGGGGCCGTCAGGAACCCAGGCCCACCTCTACCGGGTGGAGCCACCTGTCCTTTCAGCCCCCTCATCAGAATCACTTGCGGGTACTCCTCGAGCCGACCCGACTTTAGTCACCACATGTGTCATGTATATAATGTATATAGTATATACCCGTGATCACCTCCCGAAGTGATCACGGCCCAGTAGTATAGCATGGCAGACGGACAAGAGTGTAGGGCCACTGATGGGTCACTAGCATCCTATACTAAGCAGTAGGATAGCAGGTAAGGGTAACAACTGTAGCAACAATGACAGGCTATGCATCAGGATAGGATTAACGGAAAGCAGTAACATGCTACACTACTCTAATGCAAGCAGTATAGAGAAGAATAACCGATATCTGGTGATCAAGGGGGGGGCGCTTGCCTGGTTGCTCTGGCAAGTAGGAGGGGTCGTCAACTCCGTAGTCGAACTGGGCAGCAGCAGTGTCGGTCTCGTAGTCTACCGGAGAGAAGAGGGGGGAAGAAACAGTAAATACAATGCAAACATAAACATGACGATGCGTGACATGACAATGAGCAGTGCTAGGTGTGCCCTAACGCGATAGTAGGTGGTACCGGCGAAGGGGGGGAACATCCGGGAAAGTATTCCCGATGTTTCGCGTTTCGGACGGACGGAACCGGAGGGGGAAAGTTGCGAGTTCGATAGGTTAGGGAGGCGTGGTGGACAAACGAACTGCGTATTCGGATTCGTCTCGTCCTTCTGAGCAACTTTCATGTTGAAAATATTTTAATCCGAGTTACGGATTAAAAGATATGATTTTCTAAAGATTTTATTAATTTCTGGAATTTAATTAATTATTTAATTCAATTCGAAATTTGTATTTATGACATCAGCATGAGGTCATGCTGACGTCAGCAGTCAACGTTGACCGTTGACCTGGTCAACCTGACAGGTGGGTCCCACCTGTCCCACCTGTCAGGGGCTGTTACCTAATTAACTACTGTTTAGTTAAATTAATTATCTAATTAGATTAATTTAAACAGGATTAATTAATTTAGTTAATTAATTAAATTTATCTTTATTATTTGTTTTATTATTAATTTTATTTTTATTTATTTATTTATTAATTTTTATTAACTAGTTTATTATTATTATTATTGTTATTTTCATTTCATTTTCCTTTTTTTATTCTGTGGGCTGGGCCCCGTTTGTCATAGGCCAGGAGGGTTCGGGCCCGGGGGCAGTGGCTCAGGGGGGGGGGCGAGGCCCACCTGGCAGTGGCCTAGGGGGGCGAGGTCCACCTGGCAGTGGCCCAGGGGGCACTACGGGTTTGGTCCACGGGTGCGGGCGCACCCGAGCGAGCGCTCGCCCGCAGGGCGGGACGAGGACGCCGGGGCACCGATGGCGGGGCTCGCCGGCGCGGCCATCTCCAACGATGGCTGGCGGAGGCGAGGGGTGGCGCCGGTGCGGTCGGAGTGGCGTGGAGGGGCAGGCGCGGTGGCGCGGCCACGGGACAGAGGGAGAGACGGGGGAGGGCGAGGCCATGGCCGAGCCACTCGGGCACGGCCCCGACGCTCCGGTCGCGGCGGTGGCGGACGGGCGTGGTGCGGGCGCGGGCACGGCGAGCAGGGGCCCGAGGCGACGGCGGGGGTTTGCGCGACGAGGGGGCCAGGCGGGGCGTGGCCGACGCGGGCGCGCGGTCGGGGCGCGCGCGGGCGATGGCCGCGACGGGGCGACAGCAGCGGTGAGCGGGGAAGCGGAGGGAGGCGGAGCCTCACGGGGGAGAGGGCGCGGCTATGGCCGTGCGGGCGCGCGTGTGTGTGCGGTCGGGGGCGTGACCAGGGGCGAGCCCAGGCGCGGCCAACGGGCGCGAGGGCCACGGTGAGCGCGGGGGCGAGGGAAGGAGAGGAGGGGGCGCGGCGGGGCTCACTGGGGCCGTAGGGGGACTGGCAGCGGGGCGCGGGGAGGAGGCGAGGACGACGGCGACGCGGTGACGGGGTGGAGGCCGGCGAGGAGGCGAAGGCAGGCCGGCGGGGCAGCGCTCCGGCGAGGGCGAGCTCCGGGTGGCGACGGGGTTCGGCGGTGGTCTCCTCCCGATCCAGATCGGGGGAGGCAGGAGGAGATATTTCGGGGGGGGGGGAGTGGGGTGGCCGTCGGTGGTGAGTGGGGGGGGAGTGGATAAGGAGTGGGGCGGCCGGCTGGGCCTGGGGTTTGGCCCAGTTGGGCCAGGGTCCAGTGGGGGGGGGGGCAGTTGGGCCAGGGTCCAGTGGGGGGAGGGGGGTTCCTCCTTTCTTCTTTTTTTTCTGTTTGTTTTCTCTGTTGCATTTTCTTTTCTTTTTATTTATTTTCTTTTCTGTTTTACATCATTTTAAAATAGTTAGGCATTTTCTAAAATATGTTTTCTCCACAATAATTATCAGTGCAATATCTGGCACCCACCGAACATTTTTGTTTAAATTTTTGAAAACTTTTATTATTGACATTAATTTGAATTTAAATTTGAAACGATTTTGAATTAACCCGAGATTAATTACAGTGACAGAGGTGACGTGCCATCATTAACGTGAGATTACTGTAGCATGATTATCCGAGCGTTACACAAACATCGCGAATAGCTCAAGGATCATCATATCTATCCCTGATTTGTTATAGTTCATCACGAAGCTCTAGTAGCTTGGTGGCAGTGACTTTGGAGAACCATCACTATCTCATCTGGAAGATTAACTCCCACTCGATTCAAGCGATTGTAGTACTCAGACAATCTGAGCAGATGCTCAACGGTTGAGCTTTTCTCCCTTAGTTTGCAGGCTTAAGAAACTTGTCAGAGGTCTCATACCTCTTGACGTGGGCACGAGCCTAAAATCCCAATTTCAGCTCTTGGAACATCTCATATGTTCCGCAACGTTTCAAAATGTCTTCGGTGCCTCAATTCTAAATCGTTCAACATTACGCACTGAACTATCACGTAGTCATCAAAACGTGTATGTCAGATGTTCGCAACATCCACAAACGACGCTCGAGGTTCAGCACACCGAGCGGTGCATTAAGGACATAAGCCTTCTGTGCAGCAATGAGGACAATCCTCAGTTTACGGACCGAGTCTGCATAATTGCTACTATCAACTTTCAACTAAATTTTCTCTAGGAACATATCTTAAACAGTAGAACTAAAGCGCAAGCTACGACATAATTTGCAAAGACCTTTTGACTATGTTCATGATAATTAAGTTCATCTAGTTATTTAATGAACTCCCACTTAGATAGACATCCCTCTAGTCATCTAAGTGATACATGATCCGAGTCAACTAGGCTGTTCCGATCATCACGTGAGACGGACTAGTCATCATCGGTGAACATCTCCATGTTGATCGTATCTACTATACGACTCATGTTCGACCTTTCGGTCTCTTGTGTTCCGAGGCCATGTCTGTACATGCTAGGCTCGTCAAGTCAACCTAAGTGTTTTGCATGTGTAAATCTGGCTTACACCCGTTGTATGCGAACGTTAGAATCTATCACACCCGATCATCACGTGGTGCTTAAAAACAACGAACCTTCGCAACGGTGCATAGTTAGGGGGAACACGTCTCTTGAAATTTTAGTGAGGGATCATCTTATTTATGCTACCGTTGTTCTAAGCAAATAAGATGTAAACATGACAAACATCACATGCAAATCATAAAGTGACATGATATGGCCAATATCATCTTGCGCCTTTGATCTCCATCTTTGAGGCGCGGCATGATCACCTTCGTCACCGGCATGACACCATGATCTCCATCATTGTGTCTTCATGAAGTTGTCTCGCCAACTATTACTTCTACTACTATGGCTAACGGTTAGCAATAAAGTAAAGTAATTACATGGCGTTTTTCATTGACACGCAGGTCATACAATAAATTAAGACAACTCCTATGGCTCCTGCCGGTTGTCATACTCATCGACATGCAAGTCGTGATTCCTATTACAAGAACATGATCAATCTCATACATCACATATATAATTCATCACATCCTTTTGGCCATATCACATCACATAGCATACCCTGCAAAAACAAGTTAGACGTCCTCTAATTGTTGTTGCATGTTTTACGTGGCTGCTATGGGTTTCTAGCAAGAACGTTTCTTACCTACACAAAAGCCACAACGGTGATATGCCAATTGCTATTTACCCTTCATAAGGACCCTCTTCATCGAATCCGATCTGACTAAAGTGGGAGAGACAGACACCCACTAGCCACCTTATGCATCAAGTGCATGTCAGTCGGTTGAACATGTCTCACGTAAGTGTACGTGTAAGGTCGGTCCGGGCCGCTTCATCCCACAATGCCGCCGAATCAAGATAAGACTAGTAACGGTAAGCAAATTGAACAAATCATCGCCCACAACTACTTTGTGTTCTACTCGTGCATAGAATCTACGTATAGACCTAGCTCATGATGCCACTGTTGGGGAACCTAGCTCATGACGGCACCTCCGCGTTCAACACACGTACGGAGCGGGGACGTCTCCTCCTTCTTGATCCAGCAAGGGGGGAGGAGAAGTTGATGGAGATCCAGCAGCACGGCGGCGTGGTGGTGGAAGTAGCGGGATCCCGGCAGGGCTTCGCCAAGCGCAAGCGGGGAGGAAGAGGTGTCACGGGAGGGAGGGAGGCGCCAGGGCTTGGGGTGCTGCTCCCATGCGCCTCCCCACTATATATAGGGGTGGAGGGGGCTGGTTTCTTGCCCTCCAAGTCCATTGGGGCGTTGGCAAAGGTGGGGGAAAGAAATCCCATCATTTCCCTTCCCCACCGATTGTTATCCCCCTTTTTTAGGGATCTTGATCTTATCCCTTCGGGATATGATCTTATTCCTTCTAAGGTGAGATCTTGGTGCGCCTTGACCAGGGGTGTGGGGCCTTGCCCCCACTACCCACGTTCATGTGGGTCCCCCCATGCAGGTGGGCCCCACTTCGGAACCTTCTAGAACCTTCCCGGTACAATACCGAAAAATCCCGAACATTCTCCGGTGGCCAAAATAGGACTTCCCATATATAAATCTTTACCTCCGGACCATTCCGGAACTCCTCGTGACGTCCGGGATCTCATCCGGGACTCCGAACGACTTTCGGATTTCTGCATACTACAACCCTAGCGTCACCGAACCTTAAGTGTGTAGACCCTACGGGTTCGGGAGACATGCAGACATGGCCGAGACGACTCTCCGGTCAATAACCAACAGCGGGATCTGGATACCCATGTTGGCTCCCACATGTTCCACGATGATCTTATCGGATGAACCACGATGTCGAGGATTCAATCAATCCCGTATACAATTCCCTTTGTCAATCGGTACGTTACTTGCCCGAGATTCGATCATCGGTATCCCAATACCTTGTTCAATCTCATTACCGGCAAGTCACTTTACTCGTACCATAATGCATGATCCCGTGACCAAACACTTGGTCACATTGAGCTCATTATGATGATGCATTACCGAGTGGGCCCAGAGATACCTCTCCGTCATACGGAGTGACAAATCCCAGTCTCGATTCGTGCCAACCCAACAGACACTTTCGGAGATACCTGTAGTGCACCTTTATAGCCACCCAGTTACGTTGTGACGTTTGGTACACCCAAAGCATTCCTACGGTATCCGGGAGTTGCACAATCTCATGGTCTAAGGAAATGATACTTGACATTAGAAAAGCTCTAGCAAACGAACTACACGATCTTGTGTTATGCTTAGGATTGGGTCTTGTCCATCACATCATTCTCCTAATGATGTGATCCCGTTATCAATGACATCCAATGTCCATGGTCAGGAAACCACAACCATCTATTGATCAACGAGCTAGTCAACTAGAGGCTTACTAGGGACATGTTGTGGTCTATGTATTCACACATGTATTACGGTTTCCAGTAATACAATTATAGCATGAACAATAGACAATTATCATGAACAAGGAAATGCAATAATAACCATTTTATTATTGCCTCTAGGGCATATTTTCAACAGATTTAACCATGCTATTTCTTCTTCCATAACAAATAGTCTTTGCACATTAACCATTTTGCATAGTAAACTTGCCTTTTCATTGCTATTGGGCGGCTTATCATCACAATTTTGACCCGCCATGATTTCCTTTCTAGGTTTTCACCTGATAAAAAGGACTAAGACCGTCACCTCCTGCGACTGGGTCGTTTCCAATGTCACGGAACGGTCTCTCCAAGAGTTTGTTGATATGGGCGTCTTGCCATCTAAAGACGTCATCCACTGGCGGGTTCCGGGAGCTGAGGTTCCACCTCAACCAAAGGAAGGAGAAGTTATAGTTTTCTCTGATCACATGCTCGGAGGGTTCTCATCGCCCGGCTCAAAGTTCTTTCGTGACGTTCTGAACTTCTATCAGCTTCACCCTCAAGACATCGGACCCAACTCAGTCTCCAACATTTGCAATTTTCAAGTCTTTTGTGAAGTATACCTTCAAGAGGAGCCCAACATTGACCTCTTCAGAGACTATTATTATCTGAACCGCCAAACAGAGATGACAGATGGGCCTAGCCTTGAACTTGGTGGAATTTCTATCCAGAGACGAAGAGACGCTGTCTTTCCTTCAGCCGCGCTTCCCAGTCACCCCAAAGATTAGAATCAGACTTGGTTTTATTGCCAAGACACCTCTCCGGCGGGTGAGAACCCTCTGCCGGGTTTCCGTATCCACCGGCTCAACCCAAGGCACCCACTTCCAGACCTGATCAGCTCTACTGAACGGGCCAAATAAGGACCCACTTTTACCAAGATAAGGGCCTTAATGGCAAATGGCTTGACCGGTGTTGACTTGGTTCGATGCTGGGTTAGCTGGAGGATCATGCCTTTGAGCCGCCGCCCCGGGTTAATGTGCACATACACAGGTGATGTAAACGACCCCTTGCAGTATAATTCAACATGCCTTGAAGAAAAGGACCTCAATGAAATGACCAAGTCCTTGCTTGGGGAAACTTTAGAAAACTACAGCAAAATGGGGCTGAGCCCCTACTGTGTCCTTAAACCGGCTCTAGTTGTAAGTATTTCAAGCTACTTTTACTTTATTCATTATTCTCATATACTGCACTTGCCTTATTATCTTGCTTTCTTCAGGCCGACTCTCCTTTTTGGAATAAGAAGCTTCAAGATAAACCAGCCAAAAAGGCCAGGGAAAAGACCAAAGCTTCCAAGAAGACCAAGAAGAAAATAGATACAACAGAGCAAGTCACCCTAGATGATGAGTCGGAGGTAGAACTTGATTCTCTTGGCTCCTTTTTTATACATCCTATTGACGCTAACCCCTCTCAGGATGACGCGAAGACCAACCGAGCAGATGCTGAAGAGGTAACTATTATTTCCTCCGACTCAGAGCCTTTGCCAAGACAAAAAGTTTGGCAAGTGATCGGAAAGTAAGGTTTTCACACCCTTTAGCTTACTTGGATCCAAACTTTATTTTGAAGAAACAACAGCATGAAGCCCGTCATACAACCCAGAACAGCGGAGGGGGAGACCTTCATGCCGGCTTACCGAACACGCTGGCCCCTCGCAAGCGTCGAACTGAGGTGCCACAGAGTGCAATCCTCTCTTTTCCAAAGGCGGGTCTTATCCGTCAACCACTTAATCCTTCCGACTCAAATTATCAGGGAACCTCTCACTCATCCTCCGGTGACTCTACTGGTACTCAGATACCTCCCTTCAAAATTGCCCCTGGGTGAGAACATTTGACTTCTTTGTTTTGACACTTGTAAACCGATATATTAACATCATCATACGTCTTATTTTCAGTGGTATAGCCAAACCAAGCAAGAAGTTGGAAATGAGCAAGCCGGCCGGAAATCCCAGGGTCACTGAGCCAGGAAACAGACATCAATACCAGAAGCTTCTCATCAGACTCCTGAAGCCACTACCGATGACCCGCCACCGGAAACTCATGATGTCATAGTGGATCCAATGGGTGTTGACCCGTCCAGTGCTAAGCCGCCAAGTCCTATCAAGCCTGCTGAGGAGGCTCCTTCTCAACAAACTGCTGAGGACGTCATCATTACTGGTACAGATTTCAGAGAACCAGGGAATCCCACTATCTTAGTGAAACATAGCGCCAAGGAAGAAGATTTAACCGCCAAAAAAGGCAAATGGAAATTAGACTTGGAAAGCTATGCCGGCTTTAATGCAAGTGAAATCCATGCGGGCTACTTGAGTCGCCTTCATACCAGCCGTGACATGGAGGCCGGTCTGGTAAACTTAATGAAGGAACACTTTGAGGTAAACACCAAAACCCTTCTCATATGAATCTATGTCAGCCGCCAAGTCTAGAGGATATGAAAGAAGTGAAAATGATGTAGACTTAAATAATAGCCTTCATCTTGTAGCTTCTCAAAATCAGTTTATCTCCATTAGATCCAAATGAGTAGTCCCCAAGGGCCGGTTTAAACTGAATAGTTAAGCCGGGACTTAAAATCATGTTGCAAAAAATTCGAATATGTAGCCCCCATGGGCCGGGTTAAATTGAAAAAATGAGCCGGGTCATTAAATACTTTGGTGCTTAAAAATGACCTACATTAGCCCCAAGTGCCAAGTAGAGTACTTGTAATGTGCTTGGGACTTCAATGGAGTGATCATCATAACTGCTAAGTGCTGCTTGACTATTGCTTTTCAGGCTGAATTAAGCATGGAGTCACAGGTAGTTGACTTGCGGCAGAATATTAAATCACAACAAGCAGAAACTTCAAAAGCCAGGTCAGAATTGAAAGCCTCCTTGGAAGCATCTGAACAATTGAAAATGAACTTTAATACTAAAAGAGCCGGCTGGGATACTGAGAAGGCAGCTCTGTTGAAAAGAGCTGAAGACGCTGAGGCTGCTCTTAAGCCGGTGACTGAAGATTTATCCGGCTTGAAGCGACATATTACCAATATGACAACCGCCATCTTTGGTAAGTGACATTACACTTCAATCTTTCACCACCGATTTACTTTGACCCGTCTGGCGACTTATCAATATGTTTGCTCAACAGGCCCCAGGAGCTCCAACCTTGGCCATGACATGCTTGTGAAGCTCAAAGTCGTATACACCCTGGTGGAGCAACTATATACTGGCACTCAGCAGACCATAGCGGCTATCTCCCACAACAAACAGCCACCCACACTCATCAGGGAGGTACTGTGCAAACTGTCTGTCATGCCCCAAAGACTGGAAGAGATAAGGTGATCATCCGCCAGAGCTGGTGCCATTACCGCTCTGAGCCGGGCTAAAGCATGGCAAGTAGAGGTAGACCCGGAAGAGATGGCCACTGGCTGTCCAAGTCGCAAAGAAGATGGGTCTCCTTTTGATGAAAAGGACTTTGCCAAATGTGTGAAGGAGATGCGTCCCCTAGCAAGCAAGCTGGCCGAGGAAACCGATTTATCTAGGTACCAGGCGGCTTACATGATGGAAAATGCAAAAGTGAAAGCACCGGCTTATGAAGTTGTGGATCTCATCCCTCCAACGCGTAAGCATACTTTTGCTCCTGATGTTCATCCGTCCACACTTATAGATGATGAGGCTGTGTTCAAGGCCTTAACTGGCATCGACTGGACGGCTCCTGACTTCCATATGATAGACGAAGAAGAAGAACCGGCGCAGGATAACCCGGAGTCTTCAACTCGCCAGGGCCAAAACAACTGTTCCTAGGGGGCGGCTCTCAAACCGCGGTGTGGAGCTTCTGTTGAAAAACACTCAATTTTTGGGCTTGAGAGAGCCTTGTAATAGGCTAGTTGAAACAATGATCTATCATGCCATCGCGCATGTTTATCCTTTGCATGCTTAAACTGCCGAACTGATATTTATGACCCGCCACTTGTGCGTATAATATTACCAATCATGTGATCAGGTCAAATATGGTCATACTTCCTGCACACAAGGAAATAGCATGTGCCCTGGCGGTTTAAGCCAGGGCGGGTCACAAAAATCTTTGAAAACCCTGATATAATAGTCTTTGATAGAAAGACTAAAGGCTATCTAAGCCGGAAATATGCCAGTGACTTAAAGTCGAAAACAGGGCGGTTTACCAACCCTGCATATTCATATTTTTATGGAAAAACATACCTGTAGATTAATACCATGGTAACTCCTTTAATAATGATAAGCCGTAGACATGAAATATCATGATGTGTTATTGCTCAATGCAAATATCCTGGCAGCTTACAATCGTCTATCAGGCGGGTTACCAACCCAATATGCTCAATTATGAGTCATATGATCAAGGCTACATGGCCTGTATTGCACCAAATACACTGGAGCAGAAGAAATCGTTGATGGACGTAAAACCAAGATGTCCAGAAGAAAAGAATTTCAGAAAAAGTCAAGTGCTTTTATAGTCCGCACAACCTTAAAAATTCAAGTGCTTTCATGGGCCGCACAGCCACTAAGATTCAAGTGCTTTCATAGGCCGCACAACCTTAGAGTCGTCCTCGCTCACTGTAAGCTGACACTCACATGACAAACCGTCATTTTAACCTTAACAAGTTCAGGGTCTTAGTTAAAGATTGACTGTTAAGAGCACGATGGGTCATTCAGGATTATCTGGTGGAGTAGCATCATGCAGACAGGCAGGTCGAAACTTAGTTGTGGCATGTAAGCCGATCAAGAGGGTAAGCATAGCTATGCTCATTGAGCAGGAAGCCCCCAAAAGACCTATAATATGGCATGTAAGCCGATCAAGGGGGTAAGCATAGCTACGCTCATTGAGCAGGAAGCCCCCAAGTGACCAATAATATGGCATGTAAGCCGATCAAGAGGGTAAGCATAGCTATGCTCATTGAGCAGGATCCCCCAAATGACCTTATGAACAAACAATAAAGACTCAGATACTTAGAAATGAAATGACAGAGGCCTCGAATTATCAGGGATGCCGACTTTATTGTATTGATCATAATATATACATTGATAAAAGTATGTACAACACAAGCGCCGGTGGCTCAAGTGTAGTAAGGCCGAAGATGAGCGATGTTCCAAGGCCGGCGGGTCTCCTCCTCCGATGTGCGCGAGTCCTTGTGTTCTCGCATATCAATGAGGTAGTTCAGGTTCTTGCTGACCACAAAAGGTCCCTCCCAAGGTGGGGATAACTTATGCATATCTGTTTGATCCTGAATCAACCAGAGTGATGACCCACAAGTATAGGGGATCTATCATAGTCCTTTTGATAAGTGAGAGTGTCGAACCCAACGAGGAGCAAAAGGAAGTGACAAGCGGTTTTCAGCAAGGTACTCTCTGCAAGCACTGAAATTATCGGTAACAGATAGTTGTGTGATAAGATAATTCGTAAGGGTAACAAATAACAAAAGTAAACAAGGTGCAGCAAGGTGGCCCAATCCTCTTTGTAGCAAAGGACAAGCCTGGACGAACTCTTATATAAAGAAAAGCGCTCCCGAGGACACATGGGAATTGTTGTCAAGTTAGTTTTCGTCATGCTCATATGATTCGCGTTCGTTACTTTGATAATTTGATATGTGGGTGAACCGGTGCTTGGGTGCTGCCCTTCCTTGGACAATCCTCCCACTTATGATTAAACCCTCTCGCAAGCATCTGCAACTACGAAAGAAGAATTAAGATAAATCTAACCATAGCATGAAACATGTGGATCCAAATCATCCCCTTACAAAGCAACTCATAAACTAGGGTTTAAGCTTCTGTCACTCTAGCAACCCATCATCTACTTATTACTTCCCAATGACTTCCCCTAGGCCCAAACAATGGTGAAGTGTCATGTACTCGACGTTCACATAACACCACTAGAGGAAATACAACATACATCTCATCAATATATCAAACGAATACCAAATTCACATGATTACTTATAACAAGACTTCTCCCATGTCCTCAGGAACAAACGTAACTTGTGACGCCCCAAGACCGACGCTTCAGACGCCTTCCATGTTTTTCGTTATCGCCGTGTGTTTTATTTTGTTTGTTGCATTTCATCATGTCATCAGAAGCATTGCATCTGCATGTTTTCTTAAAGTTTGCATCCGTTCGTAGTTGCCGCGTCCCTCCTCGCCTCCGTTGACCTTTTCTCAGACCCACCATTCTTTTGTTGCCCGACCGTTTGACCCTCTCTGCACAATGCACAAAACCCCTTCTCGCGCGCATCCGAAACCTGTCCCGAACCCGACCCGCTCAGTCATCACCGTTGCATTCAGATCATCTCCTAACATCTACAAAACATCTCCATTTTCTTAATTGGACGCCTTAAGCCTACTTATTCTCGACCGCCCGATTACGATCGGACGGATCACGTTAACCCCTACCCTAAACCCCACCTACTATATATAACCGGTGCATTTCTAGACCAAACCCTATTTTCTAGGGATCCTCGTATGTCCAATCGCCGCCGCCGCCAGTCAACCACCCCTCTTCCCCTTCGGGATCTCCCCTGTCCCATCCACCATTCCATCCCCATCCAGCAGCCGCCACTCCTCTCCTCCTTGATCTGCATGCCCGGCCAACTAGAGCTCCCCTCGATCCCCTCCTCCCGAGCCACCTCTCCTGTCCATCCCCATCGGAGAAGGAGCTCCCTTCGCCATCGAGCACTAGCAGGTCGCCGCACCTCTCCCCCGTCTCCTTCTTCCTCTGGCTCTCACATCTCTCTTACTCGACTCCCCTCCCTCTTTGTTTGCCTACAGGACGAGCCCAGCCACCGAGCTCAAGCTGCCTCGCCCGACCTTCCTCGTCGCCGTCTCCGACCAGCGCCGTCACCTAGACCTTGCCTCCGCCCCGGAACTCGCGCCACCGCTGGAGATGCTCCAT
Source organism: Triticum aestivum (assembly GCF_018294505.1). NCBI lineage: Eukaryota > Viridiplantae > Streptophyta > Magnoliopsida > Poales > Poaceae > Triticum > Triticum aestivum. Next base: position 138,557,977 of record NC_057808.1, read on the forward strand.
CCCTCGCCCGACCCAGCAGGCCGTCCTCGTCACCCCAAGGTCCAAGCTGTCGTTCCCCTACTCCTCCCTTCTCCTTTCTGTTTCTTCCTCCTGCCCCTACTCACTCCCGATCTCTCTCTCTGGTTCTCTGTAAACATCAGCCATCGCCGCCGCCCTTCTCCCTCCTCTCTTTTTTCCCCTGCCTCCTTTTTTCTCTTTCTCTTCACTGTCCTGACTGCCATGGGCGTCCTCTGTAGGAACAGCCGCCGCCTTGATCTGCCATGGCCGCCCTCAAGAAAAGTGCTGCCTCCGGAGTTCCTCGTCGCCAGGAACTGCCTCCTCGACCCTCGGACTACCCGGATCCGCCGCGCCCGCTGGTCCCCTGCGCCTGCATCGCGCCTCTGCCGTCTTCTGCATCGCCTTGAACCCCTGCTGCTGCCTTTGTTCTTCAGAAACGAGCAGCAGTTTGCTCGTCTCGCCTCTTGAGCACGCCTGGGCCAGCGCGCCTCCCCAAGGCCCAATGTGAGCAGCCCCAATCTTTTCCCTCTGTCGGGCCAGCTAGTTTCGGCGCGTGTTTTTTTCCCTGAACGAATTTGCCTATTAATCCAGTGAACGACAGATTTGCAGAAAACCCCTCATACATCATGCATATAATAATTCACAAACTGCGCATCGGATTAAAATGATTTAAACATGTAAAGTGCTTAGAATTTCATCTAGTTTCATAATATCCAACTTTCATTCATGTTTAAAATGTTTAAATTGCTGTTTGATTAAATTTGCTCAAATGCTATGCTAAAAATGATTTATTCCATAACTAAATAACCGTAGCTCGGATTTAAATAAACTTTATATGTAAATGGGGTAGAGAAATGCCTAGTTTAACATGGTGCATTTATTTTCCTGTTTAACAACGATAAAATATGGCTTTAAGGCAGAACAGTACCAAATCTAAAATATGGACATGAGGATTTTCCGGAATTGTTGTTTGTTATTTCCGGCCTCATTTAACTTGCTTAAATAGTTAGGTTACTTATGCTTCACCTCTTGCCATGTTTAATAACATTTAATATTGTTGGGTACATAAACGAGAGAGAACTAAATAATTGATGTGGTGTTTCTTCAATATGCAACTCGTTGCATATTGAGCTCCACTTAATTTGTAGTGTTGTTTATTGCATTTTGCCATGCCCTGCCTCATTTAAACCGGACATGCATCATACTTGTTTGTGCATCATGTCATGTTTCTGTGATGGTTGTTTACTATGTTGTTTTCTTTCTTTCCGGTTGCGCTTCTTCTCGATAGTTCAGGTAATTTTGCGATTGTGAGGATTCGTTCGACTATGTCCGTTTGTCTTCTTCATGGACTCGTTCTTCTTCCTTGCGGGATCTTAGGCAAGATGACCATACCCTCGAAATCACTTCTATCTTTGCTTGCTAGTTCTTTGCTCTATTGCTATGCCACGCTACCTACCACTTGTTATATCATGCCTCCCATATTGCCATGAACCTCTATCCTTTTTTCACCCTTCCTAGCAAACCGTTGTTTGGCTATGTTACCGCTTTTGCTCAGCCCCTCTTATAGCGTGTTAGTTGCAGGTGAAGTTGAAGATTGCTCCATAATGGAACATGTTTATGTTGGGATATCACAATATATCTTACTTTAATTAATGCATCTATATACTTGGTAAAGGGTGGAAGGCTCGGCCTTATGCCTGGTGTTTTGTTCCACTCTTGCCGCCCTAGTTTCCGTCATACCGGTGTTATGTTCCTTGATTTTGCGTTCCTTACGCGGTTGGATGATTTATGGGACCCCCTTGACAGTTCGCTTTGAATAAAACTCCTCCAACAAGGCCCAACCTTGGTTTTACCATTTGCCTACCTAAGCCTTTTTCCCTTGGGTTCTGCAGACTCAAGGGTCATCTTTATTTTAACCCCCCCGGGCCAGTGCTCCTCCGAGTGTTGGTCCAAACTAGAGCCCTTTGCAGCGCCACCTCGGGGAAACTTGAGGCCTGGTTTTAGTTGTACGGACTGCTCATCCGGTGTGCCCTGAGAACGAGATATGTGCAGCTCCTATCGGGATTTGTCGGCACATTCGGGTGGTCTTGCTGGACTTGTTTTACCATTGTCGAAATGTCTTGTAACTGGGATTCCGAGACTGATCGGGTCTTCCCGGGAGAAGGTTTATCCTTCGTCGACCGTGAGAGCTTATAATGGGCTAAGTTGGGACACCCCTGCAGGGTATTATCTTTTGAAAGCCGTGCCCGCAGTTATGTGGCAGATGGGAATTTCTTAATATCCGGTTGTAGAGAACTTGACACTCGACTTAACTAAAATACATCAACCGCGTGTGTAGCCGTGATGGTTTCTTTTCGGTGGAGTCCGGGAAGTGAACACGGTTTTTGAGTTATGTTTGACGTAAGTAGGAGTTCAGGATCACTTCTTGATCATTACTAGTTGACGACTGTTCCGTTGCTTTCTCTTCTCGCTCTTATTTACGTATGTTAGACACCATACATGCTTAGTGCTTGCTGCAGCTCCACCTCATTACCCCATCCTTCCTATTAGCTTAAATAGTCTTGATCTCGCGGGTGTGAGATTGCTGAGTCCTCGTGACTCACAGATACTTCCAAACAGTTGCAGGTGCCGAGGATACTAGTGCAAGTGATGCTACCGAACTCAAGTGGGAGTTCGACGAGGACCTTGGTCGTTACTATGTTTCTTTTCAGGTTAATCAGTAGTGGTGCCCAGTTGGGACGATCGGGGATCTAACATTTGGGGTTGTCTTCTTTTCTTTTGGTTCCGTAGTCGGACCTATGTGTGTACTCTGATTGATGTATGAATTCATTTATGTATTGTGTGAAGTGGCGATTGTAAGCCAACTCTTTATCCCATTCATGTTCATTACATGGGATTGTGTGAAGATGACCCTTCTTGCGACAAAACCACAATGCGGTTATGCCTCTAAGTCGTGCCTCGACATGTGGGAGATATAGCCGCATCGTGGGCGTTATATAACTAGTCACAAAGCATATTCATGTTCATAATCAGAGGAGTATTAATTATCATTAAGGATCTGAACATATGACCTTCCATCAAATAAACCAACTAGCATCAACTACAAGGAGTAATCAACACTACTAGCAACCCACATGTACCAATCTGAGGTTTTGAGACAAAGATCGGATACAAGAGATGAACTAGGGTTTGAGAGGAGATGGTGCTGGTGAAGATGTTGATGGAGATTGACCCCCTCTCAATGAGAGGATCGTTGGTGATGATTTCCCCCTCTCGGAGGGATGTTTCCCTGGCAGAAAAGCTCCGCCGGAGCCCTAGATTGGTTCTGCCCAAGTTCCGCCTCGAGACGGCGGTGCTTCGTCCCGAAAGCTTCCTTCTCATTTTCCAGGTCAAAATGCACCATATAGCAGAAGATGGGCGTCGGGGGCCTGCCAGGGGGCCCACAAGGACGGGGGCGCCCCCAGGGGGGTAGGGCGCGCCCTCCACCCTTGTGGCTGGTAGGTGGCCCCCCTCTGGTGCTTTCTTCGCCCAATATTTTTTATATATTCCAAAAATATTCTCCTTGAAGTTTCAGGACTTTTGGAGTTGTGCCGAATAGGTCTCTAATATTTGCTCCTTTTCCAGTCCAGAATTCCAGCTACCGGCATTCTCCCTCTTCATGTAAACCTTATAAAATAAGGGAGAAAAGGCATAAGGATTGTGATATAATGTCTAATAATAGCTCATAATGCAATAAATATCAATATAAAAGCATGATGCAAAATTGACGTATCACGGAGCACCAGATTGCCTTCTTGAAAGGTCCGGGTTTTAACCCGATGACTATGATAGCGACGCAGATCTTGCTGGTATATCACCGAATGAGCCATCGCAAGGTCACGCTCCTCATCCAAAACATAAAGAGCATCCTGACGTGCTTTTTCATTAACAGCTTAAACATAAGCCGCCACCCGGGGCGAGTCATGACAAATATCGCTTGGAAGAACTGCCTCTGCACCGTAGACCATGAAGAAGGGCGTATATCCTGTTGATCTGTTAGGAGTAGTATTGATGCTCCAAATTACTGAGGGTAACTCCTCAACCTAACAACCTGGCATTCGCTGTAAAGGAATCATAAGCCAGGGCTTTATACCTTTCAAGATTTCTTCATTGGCCCTCTCCTCTCAGCTTGACCGTTAGACTGTGGGGAGCCACTCATGAAACGCCAAGACGAATATGCTCTTGTTGACAGAACTCTTTCATAGCACCCTTAGACAGATTAGTGCCATTATCAGTTATGCTACTTTGAGGGTAGCCAAAACGAAAGATCACTTTCTTAATGTATTGAACCTCTGTTGCCACATCACACTTACTGACCGGTTCTGCCTCAACCCACTTGGTAAATTTGTCAACCGCCACCAAGAGGTGGGTCTTTTTGTCCTTAGACCTCTTGAAAGGTCCAACCATATCAAGCCCCCAGACTGCAAATGGCCAAGTAATTGGAATCATCCTCAATTCTTTTGCTGACATGTGAGCTCGTCTAGAAAATTTCTGACAGCCATCCCATTTGCTAACCAGATCTTCTGCATCAGCATGATCCGCCAACCAATAAAACCCATGACGAAAGGCTTTAGCCACAAGAGATTTAGAGCCGGCGTGATGGCCACAATCTCCTTCATGAATTTCCCTTAGAATCTCATGGCGCTCTTCAGGAGAAACGCAACATTGGAACACGCCTGTGACGCTACATCGGTGTAACTCGCCATTGACAATAGTCATAGACTTAAACCGCCGGGTTATTTGCCTGGCCAAAGTTTCATCCTCAGGTAACTCTCCCAGGGTCATATAATCCAAATAGGGAACTGTCCAATCAGGGATGGCATGGAGAGCCGCCACCAATTGTGCCTCCGGATCAGGAACAACAAGATCTTCTTCGGATGGCAACTTAACTGAAGGATTATGTAATATGTCAAGAAAAACATTAGGGGGTTCCAGCTTATGTTGCGACCCAAGCCGGCTCAAATCATCAGCCGCCTCATTCTTCCTACGATCCAGATGCTCCACTTGATAACCTTTGAAGTGACCATCAATATTATCAACCACCCGACGATAAGCCGCCATGAGTGGGTCTATAGAATCCCAAGTGTCAGAGACCGGCTGAGCCACCAAATCTGAGTCGCCGAAGCACCTAACCTGGCTTGGATTCTTCTCTTTGGCCACCTTCAGGCCATGAAGCAAGGCCTTATATTCGGCTGCATTGTTAGTATAGGGAAACATCAACCTTAAAACATAACAAAAAGTGTCACCTCGTGGGGAAGTCCAAATAACTCCAGCCCCCGAGCCTTCCAATTGCCTGGACCCATCAAAATAAATAGTGCAATACATATTATCAGGCTTATCCTCAGGCATCTGTAACTCTTCTAGTCGCTGATAAAATCCACAAGAGCTTGAGTCTTGATAGCTGTCCTTGGCATATATTTCAAACCATGGGGTCCAAGCTCAATGGCCCACTTGGCCACTCGGCCTGTGGCTTCTCTGTTTTGAATAATATCATCTAAGGGAGCAGAGCTGACCACACTAATGGGATGACCAAGGAAATAATGCTTCAACTTGCGACTGGCCATGAACACCCCATATACTATCTTCTGCCAATGTGGGTATCTCTGTTTAGACTCAATTAAGACCTCACTAACATAATAAGCCGGCCTTTGGACTGGATATTCCTTACCCGACTCTTTTCTTTCCACTACAACCACCACGCTGACGGCTCTGCTGTTAGCAGCCACATATAAGAGCAAAGGTTCCTTCTCAATATGAGCTGCAAGAACCGGCGGCTCAGCTATCTGCTTTTTAAGCGCTTCAAACGCCTCATTAGCGGCATCACTCCAAACAAAACGACATGTTTTATTCATCATCTGGTACATAGGAATAGCCTTCTCTCCCAGGCGGCTTATAAACTGGCTTAAAGCTGCAATACGACCCGCCAAACGCTAGACATCATTGACGCACGCCGGCTTAGCCAATGAAGTGATAGCCTTGATTTTCTCCGGGTTAGCTTCAATACCTCTCTCAGAGACCAAAAAACCCAAGAGCTTGCCTGCCGACACACCGAAAACACATTTGGCCGGGTTAAGCATCATTTTATATACCCGAAGATTATCAAAGGTCTCTTTCAGATCATCCAACAAAGTCTCCTTCTTTCTGGACTTGACAACAATATCATCCACATGAGCATGAACATTACGTCCAATCTGATTATGGAGACAATTCTGTACACAACGCTGATAAGTCGCCTGGGCACTCTTGAGCCCAAAAGGCATAGACACATAGCAGAAAGCTCCAAAAGGTGTGATGAAAGCCGTCTTCTCTTGGTCTTTAACTATCATCTTAATCTGATGATAACCAGAATAAGCATCCAAGAAGCTTAAACGCTCACAACCCGCCATAGCATCTATGATCTGATCGATATGGGGAAGAGCAAAAGGATCAGCTGGACAAGCTTTATTAAGGTTTGTGTAATCCACACACATACACTACAAAAAAAAGACACATCCGTGACATTTTGGGCCGAACGAATTTTTTTCTGTCATACTTATGACACTTCTATGACGATAATTGTGACAAAACCCAGTATCATCATAGATGTGGTGGGCTCCTACTTCTATGACAAAAAATCATGATAGAAAATGGGATTTTTGTCCTGGGCGGGCTGGAGATGCAGCTGCATGACATTCTTTGGGCCGTCCATGATAGAAAAAACGTGGTAGAAGCGAGGGCGAGGAAAATATCGGGGTGTTCCCGGTTACGGTGGGTGGTCGGGGCCGAGCGATGCGCGTTTCTCTCGTACACGCACGCGCGTGGGTGCGAGGCGTTGGGCTCTAACTGAACCCGAGCGATTGCACTGCAGGCTACGCGTTACTGAACCCGAGCGATCGATCGATGGCTGTTAACTGAACCTGATCAAGCGATTCCTTCGCTACTGCTGCTAACTGAAGCCGATCGATGCTGCCTCTGGATGAACAGTTCCCAGTGGGGGTGGATGAACAGGACCCTGTGGTGTTGCCTCTGGATGAACAGTGAGTGTTGCTGGGGGGGTTTGGATGAACAGTTCCTGGTGGGGGTGGATGAACAGGACCCCGTGGTGTTGCCTCTGGATGAACAGGACCCCGTGGAGGGCTGGATGAACAGGACCACCCCGTGGTGGGCTGGATGAACAGTAGACGGTGGAGGGCTGGATGAACAGTAGACGGTGGAGGGCTGGATGAACAGTAGTCCCGTGGAGGGGTGGTTGAACAGGAGCCCGTGGAGAGGCTGGTTGGACAGTAGACGGTGGAGTAGCGTGCGGTGGAGGCTGGATGAACAGGAGCTCGTGGATGAACAGTCGCAGGTGGAGGCTGGAGGAGGTCGACAGTGGATGAATAGTAGCCCGTGGAGGCTGGAGGGGGTCGACGGTGGAGATGAACAGTATCCCGTGGAGTCCCGTTTTGTGGTACGCCACACCCCTCCCAATGAACAGGACCCCCGTTTCGACCATAGCGCTCCAACACAAGTCCGTTTCCTCCGTTTTGCGGTACGCCACACCCCTCCTGATCAACAGGACCCCCGTTTCGACCGTAGGAGGTCCGTTTCCTCCGGTTTGCGATACGCCAGACCCCTCCTGATGAACAGGATCCCGTTTCGACCATGGCCGGTCGAACACAAGGCCGTTTCCTCCGTTCTGCAGTACGCCAGGCCTCGTTTCCATCGGCTGTTCCGTCCAAGCCCTCCCGATGAACACGACGACGCATTCCGTTCCGACCCAGCCGGTAGGCTCCCCATGAACACGACGACGACGCTATTTCTCCGTTCTGACCCAGCCATGTACACGAGCCTTGGCCGTACGTACGCGCGAGTAGGCGTTCGAGACCCCGCCCGTATGTACGCACGTGGCCGTATTTACTTTCTTGCACCCTGGCCGCTGTACATACGTGTACATGCTACGTGCGCGCCTCTACTACGACACGTGCGCACCTCTACATCGACCAGTATGTACGTACACGTTCGCAACCAGAATGACAACGCTTTGTACACTTCGACCAGGTGGGTCTCGACTGTTAGGCACTTCCTTGTGTGCGAAGATGTAGCTAGTGGGTCCCAGCAGTCAGGGGGGCGAATCGTTTTTTTTTGCCCGGACGCACTTCCTTGCGTGCGAAGATGTAGCTGGTGGGTCCCAACAGTAAGGGGGAAATGTTTTTTTCGCGAAATACGATGGCCCGTTCGGTGGGTCCCCGCTATCAGGTGGAGGAATAATTATTTTGCGCGTAATAAGCTGGCACTTCCTTGCTGCGGCCGTGGACCTAGCTGCCAGCCTCTCCACGTACAGTACTCTTCCGATGGAAGTTGGTCGTTGACCACATTGACCATGCCGCGCCGAGAGCACCAAGGTGGTGGACGACGACGAGGCCTAGGAAGGGGATGACGCAGAGCTAGGGAAGACGCGGCAGTGGATGCCCACGCGGAGAGGAGTACGAGGGTTCACTGGTTCGGCTGCGGTGTGAGGCTGCCGTCGCCGCAGAATAACAGGGGGTGTGGGTGAGTAGAGGGATGGCCTGGCCAGCGGTGGGAGTAGTAGGGGGCGGTGAGGCCTCCGCGGCATCGCAACCGGCCACGGGAGGCAGGAGCACGAGGCACGACCGACGCTGGTTTGGGCGACTGGAGCAAGAAGACCAGAGGTTGAAGAAGCACTACGGCCGTTGGATGGACATCGTATGGTCACTGGAGCTAGAATCGTGCATATTGACTAAGTTGACAAAGCCCTCCGTCCCCATCAACTTAGTAGGTCCACAAGTCAGCCTCCCACTATACTGGGTCCGAGCTAGCAGGGGGAGTATTCATTTTTTTGTGCGTAGTAAGGAGGCACTTCCTTGCGTGCGAAGATATAGCTGGTGCGCCCGAGCTGTCAGCAGCGGTACCTTTTTTTTCGCGAAATACAGAGGCCCTTTCAGTGGGTCCTAGATGTCAGGTGGAGGAATCATTATTTTGCACGTAATAAGGAGGCATTTCCTTGCGTGCGGCCGTGGACCCAGCTGTCAGCCTCTCCATGTACAGTCCACTTCAGATGCATGTCGGTCGTTGACCACGTTGACCAGGCCGCGCCGAGAGCACCAGGGCGGTGGATGACGACGAGGCCTAGGAAGGGAACGACATGGAGCCAGGGAAGACTCGACAGTTGTTTCCCACGCGGAGGGGAGTACGACTGTACGAGGGTTTACTGGTTCGTCTGCCGTCGCCGGAGAATAACAGCGGGTGTGGGTGAGTAGACGGATGGCTAGGCCAGCGATGGGAGTACGGTGGGGCGGTGAGGCCTGTGCGGCAGCACAGCCGGCCGCGGGGAGGAGGGAGCAGGCAGTCCCGCCGGCGCTTGTTTGAGCGGCTGGAGCAGGAAGAGCAGAGATTGAAGAAGCACGTCGGCCGTTGGATGGACATCCAACATTCACTTCTTGTGCGTCAACCTTTTTTAGGAAAGCCTCAAATCTATGGAAAATAGCATACAACCCATCTGCCATTACTTCTAATAATTTACAACCCATTTTCTAATTCTTAAGGTTTTTTTGGAGCTCATATTCTTTTTGTTAGCATTAGAGCCCATATTGTGGCCACGGTTAAAAAGTTATACGAAATTTTGCAAATTTCGGTGCGGTCCGAACTGTTTTTAATCCCGAAATTTCGAGTCACATTCAAACTGATTTTAAAAATAAATATATATCAATATAAAATCCAACAAATTGTCCATGCATAAAAATCAATGCAATTTAAAATCTCGAAATGAAAAAAAGAAATTTGAAACTAATTGCCGGTTTGATGTGTTTTAAAAATGTACAGTCCATTTCTCATTACTGATAGGCCATTTTCTCGGCCAGCCGAATGAAGCTCTCTTCGTCTTGAAAGATTTGCAGCCCAATAGGTTTGACAAAGCGACTTACTTGGCAAATCACAAAAAAACTAGGCTGTGGCCGTGGACCCAGCTGCGGCCGTGGATCCAGCTGTCAGCCTCTCCACGTACAGTACTCTTCCGATGGAAGTCGGTCGTTGACCACATTGACCACGCCGCGCCGAGAGCACCAAGGCGGTGGACGATGGCGAGGCCTAGGAAGGGGACGGCGCGGAGCCGGGGAAGACGCGGCAGTGGATGCCCACGCGGAGAGGAGTACGAGGGTTCACTGGTTCGGCTGTGGTGTGAGGCTATCGTCGCCACAGAATAACAGGGGGTGTGGGTGAGTAGAGGGATGGCTTGGCCAGCGGTGGGAGTAGTAGGGGGCGGTGAGGCCTCCGCGGCATCGCAGCCGGCCACGGGAGGCAGGAGCACGAGGCACGACCGGCGCTGGTTTGGGCGGCTGGAGCAAGAAGACCAGAGATTGAAGAAGCACTATGGCCGTTGGATGGACATCGTACGGTCACTGGAGCTAGATAGTTATGTTAGTTTTTTCTTTGCTTTCCTTTTTTAGCTGTAAGAAGACTCGGTGATTTCTCTTAATAGAAATTGGAGAGAGAGCTCTCTTTTATCAAAAAAAGACAAATCCCTCCGTCCCCGTCAACTTAGTTGGCCCACAAGTCAGCCTCCCACTATTGTGGGTCCCAGCTAGTAGGGGGGTATCCATTTTTTTGTGCGTAATAAGGAGGCACTTCCTTGCGTGCGAAGATATAGCTGGTGGGTCCGACCTGTCAGCGGTGGGAACATTTTTTTCGCGAAATACAGAGGCCCTTCCGGTGGGTCCCAGCTGTCAGGTGGAGGAATCATTATTTTGCGCGTAATAAGGAGGCACTTCCTTGCGTGCGGCTGTGGACCCAGCTGTCAGCCTCTCCACGCACAGTCTACTTCCGACGGCATCGTTCGTTGACCATGTTAACCACTCCGCGCTGAGCGCATCCAAGGTGGTGGACGACAGCGAGGCCTAGGAAGGGGACGACGCGGAGCCGGGGAAGACGCGGAGCCGGTGAAGACGCGGCAGTGGATGCCCACGCGGAGAGGAGTACGAGGGTTCACTGGTTCGGCTGCGGTGTGAGGCTGCAGTCGCCGCAGGGCCTGGCTAGCGGTGGGAGTAGTAGGGGGCGGTGAGGCCTCAACGACAGCACAACCGGCCACTGGAGGCAGGAGCAGGCAGTCTCGCCGGCGCTGGTTTTGGGCGGCTGGTACAAGAAGAGCAGCGATTGAAGAAGCAGCAGGACCGTTCGATTCAAATCCAATGGTTACTGCTGCTAGAATCGTTTGTTGACAAGCCCTGCGTACGCATCAACTTAGTAGGCCCACAGGTCAGCCTCCCAACCGGTGCGCCCCAGATGTCAGTGGGAGGAATCATTTTTTCGCGTAATAAGGAGGCAGTTGATTGCGTGCAGCTAGGCCAGCGGAGGGAGTAAGGTGGGCCGGGGAAGCCTGCGCGGCATCACAGCGGGCCACAAGAGGAGGGAGCAGGCAGTCCCGCCGGCGCTAGTTTAGGCGGCTGGAGCAGGAAGATCAGAGATTGAAGAAGCACGTCGACCGTTGGATGGACATCCAACAGTCACTACTGCTAGAATCGTGTGTTGACTGACAAAGTCTTGCGTAAACAAGTCAGCCTCGAAATCTGTGGCATGTACAGCCCATTTACTATTATTTTTGTAATTTTTACTCATTTTCTAATTCATATGGAATTTATTGCAGGCTGTTTTCCATTTTTAGAATTGCTGCCCATTTTCTGGTCTACCAGGGTTAAAAAAATTAACTAAATATGTGGGAAATTTTGAAAATTCATAAATTTTTGCTGGGGAACAAAATATTCTTAATCCAAAAATTAGTAGCCATACTAAAGCAAATTTAAAAATAAATTAGTACTATGTCATGTTAAATCCAATGAAATACTCCCTCCGTCCCAAAATTCTTGTCTTAGATTTTTCTAAATACGGATGTATCAAGTCACGTTTTGGTATTAGATACATCTGTATCTAGACTAATCTAAGACGAGAATTTTGGGACGGAGGGAGTATAAGATATCAGTGAAGAACAAAAACAAAAAAAGAAACTAATATCCCATTTGCTATAATTTTTTTGGAATTTTCAACCCCTTTTGATATTACTTTTAACAGACACTGACCATACTCTTTGGCCAGGCCGGAATGCATCCCTCCTCGTCTTGAAAGATTTGTAGCCCAGTAAGTCGGAGAAAACAAATAGGCCTAGCTTGGGTATTCTTCAAAAAGAAATAATGGGCTACCTATTTTCCCAAAGAAAAAACTGCTGGGCTGGTCATGTTGTTAGACGGGACACAGAGACCGCACAACCCAGTTTATAGCTTGCTCCTCCGAATTACTACTAAAAAAAGTTCTGCAACTCTGTGGTTAATTGACTATACGTTGAAAATGATGTGTGTCCCAGATATCAGCAGAGTGGATTAGAGTAAAAAAACGAGGGGTTCATCTGAGTAGTAAAAGAGGCGCTTGGTTGTGTTCGGGAGTGGACCTGGTGGGTCCGTACTGTCATACTCACAACTACAGTCCTCTCCCGATTCACTATGTTGACAGGGACCGTTTAAAAAAAAACTATGTTGGCAGGGCCGGACGGCGGCGCCGCGGGGAGCGCACCAAGGCGGAGGATAAAGTGTTGTTGCCAATGTGCTGGGCTGGGTTGGAATTCTTATTGAAAAATAAAAATGGACCGTAACTATTTACGACATTGACTACTATTTGCATGGGTCCGCTGGTTGCAGGAAGAAAATGCTGGGAGAAAGAAGACTGGTCGCTATCTTTGCCGAAGAATAATATCGACTGAATGTAACGACACTATCATAGGAAATAATATCCTCCTGTTAAATCATGAATTTAAAGAACTGGTGCATGAGCATTTAGCTTTATTTATTTATTTACTTATTTATGTTTAGGGGACCATGAGCATGTACATGGGCTGGATTCATGTGAGAGCCTCCCATTCAGTTAATTATGGGCTTCTCTATTGGGCCTTCATCAGTGGGCTGCATGTTATCAACAAGTGGAAAATGTGTTCCGTACGAAAAATAGTATGCGCTATGTACGGTACGGGGCACTAAAGGATCGAACCGTGCAACGACTTCCAAAACATTGTGTTTGTCGTTCTAACAACACATTTATTCAACCAACAGACGAAATATACTACTGATTGTACATTGAAAACAGCAGCAGCAACAACCAGGGCTGGGGGTGCAACAGAAGCAGTAAGCAGGCCAGAAGAGTGAAGACACAGCTCTCTCTTCCAAACCAAACATCAGCCATCATTACAAAAGGGCTACCAAAAAAGAACAAGTGTATGCATCAAACTAAATAAAGATCCTACTACACCAAGTGTACGCATCTAACTAACTGGCTCAGTTAGACGTTACTATTTATTAAGCTGTGGAGATTGGCTGACGGCTTGAACTAGATGGGTGCCTGACAGGGGAAACTCCAGCCAGCAGGTCGAAGTCTGATACTTGCGACCCTCTCTCCAACTTTGGGCTGCAGAGCGTGGCGGCACATATCAGTGTATGGTGCATGCAGAGACGCATGGTACGCTATGTACACACAGTTTTGCCTGATGAACGAAACCGCGCTGCCATCATGATCCTTGCCGTCGGTTATCTCCTGGTTAATCGGATAATTCAGTCCGACAAACAGAGAGCGTGTACCAAGGCTACTTACCAACCTCCATTCAAAAATTCCTGAAGGCCTAGAGAAGCTGGGATCCTGCTCAAAGACCTTGCAGTGACTGTGATTGTATTCCGCGAAACAACACGTCCGGTACGTGCGAACGATCATCAATCATTCGCCGTCGTCTGATCGAGCCAGGAACCACCTGCAACTGCCATGCCGCTTTTCTTTGAAAGGTTCTGGGATTAGGAAGGGTAGGGACACCAGGCGGCCTACAACATCATATCAAGTTGGAGTCAAATAACCCTAAAAAAGTTGGATTCAAATAAAAAAGGGCTCTTGATGTAGTCAATCTTAAGAAGAGCATGTTATGAGCATGAATATTTTTTCAGTAAATGTTGACAGTAATATAAGCAAGCCATCATGATATCATAGGAAAGTAACATACTGCTGTAACAACCATTTGTAGCGATGACTGGAGTAGGCCAGCAATACGTCCAGCCATAGAAGGAGTCGACAGTGTAAATGAAGCCCTTGTGTTCAATGGCATCAGATAACCATGGAGGATGTATGATCCTGCGATGGACGTGCAGATTTATCCACTTACCGCAGTGACCTGTCAGATAGGCGAGACCGCAGTTGAAGAACGCAATTAGCCTGAAGTCTATAATTAGCAGATCTTGTGGGCACTTGGCAGATTACAACCTTGAGCAAATCAAACTTGGTATCATGTTGGCTACTGTAAGATTCCGAGTATTCTGGGCCGCGGTGCCAAAGCAGTGCAGTGTTAATCGAAGGAAGGGGGGTCAATCACCGGGTGTAGACCTCCACGAGCATCCAGCTGCCGCGACCGTCGATGAGCACCATCCAAGACGTGTTCATGCCGACCCAGTACATACCGTTAATGTAGTTGAGGGTGGCGGGGATCGGATCACAGTCAAGGGGGTTGATGCTCGCCACCCTACGATCGTTATGCTGCGTGACACGCCGTTTCTGAAGACCAGGCGGCATCAGCAAGCAAGGGGCTGGCTTAAAAAGCTCCGGCCTGAGGGCTTTGAGTAAACGGTATAGCCCCGACGAGCACGCAGCGAGCGGCCTGGTACTGAGATTGTCCACACATGAAACAATGAGCTTGATTACCTCTGTGGGGAGTGAATTCCAGCCACTCTTTCGGCGGACGCTGCTCGGTTCTGCCATTGTTAGTGCTTGGGTTTCGGACGAGGGGGGGAGGCGCCTTAGCAGGGATGGAAGATTGGACGAGGGGGGGAGGCGCCTTAGCGGGGATGGAAGAGCGGACAAAGATGGAGAAGCGAATATGTGCTGCGGGAAGTGGACAGGTGATGATGACTACAGCACGCCGCTTGACTTACGAGACACATACCAGCAACGTAGGGTCATATCGAAGTCAGATAACTTGCTTGAGTGATCACAGTACTGGTACTCCCTATAGTACCTACTACTATGCCCTAACTTGCTTGAGTAGAGTAGTAGTGGAGTAGGACTCTGCTCTACTACTAGCACTGGAGGAGTAGTATGTTCTAATCTAAAATAGTTACAAACTTTAATGCCCTAGTGTGGAACGACTACGAATCGCCATCGGTGCTAACTCCAATCCCCAACAAACGTTCGCTAGGAGACATGGCAGTTGCAAACGCCCATGACGCAGTTACAGTACGTGTGTAAGAGTGGCGGTTTTGTCAAATACTATGGCTTAAAAATAGGCCACCGCCGGATGGAAATCTGACGGTTACGTGGGATTAGCCAGGACTGAGCTCGTGCCGAACAATCGCCAGATATCATTACTAAAAAAAAGGTTAAAAGACCCGGGGCTATAACTTGCACCGGCTGACCACTAATAATGATACTAACATAGTTGTAAAATGGTCAAAGACCGTGTCTACGTGGTGTATGGAATTATATGCAAAAAAAATTAGCAAGATGCCCGTGCATTGCACGGAACATCAAGATGCATTTTTTTACAAAACACCTGTTGTGATTGACCCATGCAGGAGTAATCCCATGTGTAAAACTAATGATATCTTGAGAATTTTATCAGAAAATGGTATGTCGACCATTTCATAAAAAAAATGATATGTCAAGAAAGATGATAGAGGTGAGGAGGATTGGGGCGTGGTGGTGACTGGTGGTCGGACTGGGCGGAGGCATGGGGATGGACGGCGCCGGCAATGGCCACCATGCCAGATTGTTCCAGAGACTTCCTTTTGTAATTGCTCAGCAATGAGGTTGTGGGAGATAAGGATGAACGAGGCAAGGCCTTATCTGTAAATGTGGAGAGAGGTGCGGGTATCTTTTGTAAATTTGTCATAGTTTGCTTTCTATCCGTCAGATATAGATCGGACAGTCTATATTATAAGATGGCAGGCACACCATCATCACCAACTCGGTTTTTTCTCTACTCCTACTCCTGTAAAAGACTCAGTTGGTGATGATGGTGTGTCTGCCATCCGCCATTTCTGACCATTAGATCTGCATCTAGCGGTTGTGATGTAAGTTGTGGCCTTTTGCAACAATTCCCACTTCTCTGCTCCAGTTTACACAAAACCCCTTAGTATCTTGAAACCAACCACATTCCTCCCTTACTTCATCAAAACAGCCCAAAGAATATATTTGGAGTGAAACATAAGATATTTTTAGTGATATGTATATCAAAAGTAAACTGTTTTCTTTCAAATTTGTGAATATGTATTATTCTACTTTGGATCCGTTGCAACGGATGGGCTCATTGTTATAAAGGTTTATCTCTTGCATTCTCCGCAACCAACACCTAGTGTACTGGTCGGGGCCGAATGCTCGCAGCGCGATGACCTGAGTTCGAATTCTGTCCTAAACTTTAGCTTTTTATATTTTTTAATATATACTCCCTCCGTCCGGAAATACTTGTCCTAGAAATGGTTGTATCTAGACTTATTTTAGTTATAGATACATCCATTTTATCCATTTGTAGGACAAGTATTTCCGGACGGAGGGAGTAATTCTTTTGTTACTGTACTGGCAGTGGAACCCATAGAGTACTTAGAATACAGGATTAAGGATGTATTTGTTTCTTTTTAACTTTCTGTACGAATCTGTAGCCAACCTGCAAGTCATGTACACTGTACTGACAGTGGAACCCACAGAGTACTTAGAATACAAGATTAAGGATGCAATTAACTTTTTATAGAGGGAGAATCATACACGCAATTAACTCAAATGGATTGGACGTGACTCTATTATTCTCCAACGGCAACCGGCAAATTTCCTCCCGCGGGCCAGAGTAGGTTTCTCGGTTTGCATGCGGGTTTAACGGAGGGGTTTGATGGAGGCGAGGAGGCTTGTTCAGCCGGGCGTGCAGTGGATGGCGTAGTACTATTCGATTTGACAACTACAACTAGTATATTATAAAAAACAAAGAAGAGTAGTAGAGATATAGATAAGAATAGAGACTAGGGAGGAGCACCATCTACTGCTTCGTGGGCTACTCCTGCGCTCCATTCGGCGGCCGAAACGTCCCCTACAGCCACTCCCTCCTGCGCTCCATTCGGCGGGCGCTGTTGAAATTTGGGGAGCGCACTCTCGCGATTGCTAGCAGCGACGACTTCACCGACAACGACTTCTTCCCCGACCTCGGCAACCTCTTCCTCAACGACATTGGCGACAACCTCGACGCCGATGGTGCTGCTCCCGTTGCACCGTATGCGTTTCTGTCCTTCCTGTTCGAAATCGTGGTAGAATTCATGTTTCTAGTCTGTCCTAGATTCGATCTGTTCATCTACAATGCTAGTCCGCATGATTAGTTTAATCTCTGTTATAGCCGCCATGATTTATTTTGTGCTTATTCGGACTAAATCTCGTAGTAACTTGCTCATATATTCAACTGGCGGAACGTCCCCTACAGCCACTCGCGTTTCATGGATAGCCTGGTCGATGCCTCCAAGGAGCCCTTCGTCTACTGCTATGAGTGCCCGGTGCCGTTTTGGGGCTCACCGGCGGACATCGTGCATCACCTGACGCAGGCGTGCGGCGATCACTACTGGCCCTTGGCGAAGAACATCAAGTACGAGACGTGCTACCCGTTCACCGTGCCGGAGTCACTGGAGGATCACCGCCTCCTGCTAGTCTCAGAGGAGGACGGCAGCGTCTTCCCCTTGATCATGAGCACCGGCGAGGCCCGCGCAGGCCACCGCCCCGTCTCTGTAGTGTGCGTCAGGGGCGATGCCGCTGATGCTGACACTGACACGAGGCCGGTGTACGGGTGCGTGCTCACTATTACTACCCCTCGGAGGTACGTGGGCAGCGACACTAGCTACGTCAAGCTGACTTGGACTCTGCCGAGCTCGGACCTTCCCGCCGATGTGGACATGGAAGACACACGGTATTATTTGACCCCCAACAATGTGCACGGGGACTCCAAGGAGGTTCACCTGGACATCTGCATTATCAAGTTAAATGTTGATCATTAGTCTTCGCTCAATGTAATCCGCTGTCTAAGCATGTGGAGACTTCCATGCATGATCTTGCTCTATTGGAGTATCGCGCATGAATAAAAGTGTATCCATTTATGGTTTAGTCTAGAATCTTCCATGTATGAATTTTTACTACAGTACTGGTGAAAGACTTATGATGAACCATTTCTTACATATCCTCTGCCCCCTTCCAAGTCATCCTGATTTAATCCCTCCGTCTAGGTGTATAAGGGCATGGTTAATAGTTAAATAGTATAGCCAACTATTGACTATAAGAAAGCGCCATGTCATCTGTAGCCAACATGTATAACAATGGATACTCAAAAACTAATTCTTGAGGATCATTTCTTGCAAAGCACAATAAGAGTTATTTCTTCACAAGTTTTGGATGCAGGTTGAACAGTTGAACGCTTTTGTTTGCAAAAGATACTTTTTTATCTATTTCACCTGGATGTTTGTGAGCTCTAGAGATGAAATAATATCCGAAGAAACCTATCGATACCCATTACACATGAGATGACCCCCACATCCTTTGTCAAAATAAACAACTCCCGGATCAATGCATTTCACTCTTTCGTGCAATGCACGGGCACCTTACTATAGGTTAGTACGACCAAAAATTGAACTAACATTATATATAGTACGATAAATGATGATGCATGTCACCTAAAATTATATCATTGAAATCTATGTTCAAATACGAATCCAACGATATTGTTTTTGTTGACATGCACTAACATTTTGTTAGTTAAATCTTCAGTTAAATTCAATGGGGGATAAACCACAACCGATGTAGTACTAGTGTAGAGGGCGGCGCTGCACGAGAGTCTCACCCCGCTCGTGCCGCGACAATAAAGCCGTCATATCACAAAACCCAACCACTCCCAGTAATAAGTGGCCTGGTAAAATAAACGGACAAGCAACCATCACATCCCTCCGTCTCTTTTGCATTTCATCTCTCTGCATTTACTTTCTCCGGTTCATCTTGCACACTCGATCCCTAGCTACTACTCCTAGTATCCCTAGCTACTACTCCTAGGGCCAGTTCTTTTGGCGGCTTCCCCAGCTTTTCCCATAAGACTAGCCACAGTGGAGAGTAACATTAAGGCGCCTCACTCATTTATTTGGGCTTCTAAACTACTACTAGTAGTACTCCGTCCTGGTTTATTCCTCACCATTGTAATTTGTGCTAAATTTTGACCAAAGATTTAACTGATAAAATGTTAGTGCATGTGACATGCACTAACATTTCATTAGTTAAATTTATGATCAAAATTTGACACAGATTACAATGGGGACCAATAAACCAGGACGGAGGTAGTAGTTATGTGATTACTAATCTAGAAGCCTAAAAGAACTGGCCCCTGGTACTCCTACTAGTAGTAGTACTCAAGTTGGAATTCCAATTGCACGGCACAACTTGTTAGGCAAAAAATTCGATACAGGGTGTAGGAAGCGGTTTGGGAATTTGCATGCCTTTCCGACTAGTGAGATACTCCGTACAAAGTACGACAGAGAAATAACCACAGAGAAGGAAGGTAAAAGTAAACAATCAAACGAGCATTTTTGCATTTGTTTTGCATTGAATCGTTTCACAAGCTTGACTAGTGCTGTTTTTCTACTTATACAAAAACCGCATCATAATGTTAAAACGTGCATTTGCACGTACATAAGTAATAGTAGTACTCCCTCTGTCTAGGTGTATAAGTCTTCCCTCCTTCTTGGTCAGGGTGCACAACCAAAGATGACTTATTGACCTGGACGGAGGGACTAGCACAGTCTGCAAGCATATATAGAGAGAGACGTGTAGTGCGATAGTATATAGTAAAGTTTGTGCTATATGCATGTACTTACAAAATGCGTACGAATACACAAGGTTTCCAAACTTTTCCTTTTACATACTTAATTAAGGATGCTAATAATTCCGGAACGTTCGGGATTTATCATTTGCGTCCCAAAACTAATGAGATTGCCTTACGGAACAAAAATTATACTCCTACTAAAAGCCACGGCGCTCGCAGGAGCGCTTGCGGCGCGCCACGAGTGCCCTGGTGCGCGGCCGTTTCCCCAGCGCGCCGACACAACGCCTCTTCCTCAGCCTCGCAACTCGCGAGGTGCTGATTGGCGGCTTGCTGGCGGGCGAGCGCGATCTCACCGGTGTGGTGATCCGGCGCCAACACGTACTCCTCCTCGCTAGAAGCGTGCACCCGGTCCATGTACCGCCAAGCGTAGATGAGGCGCTTGGGCCCGACTGCACTCAGGGCTTTGGCACGGGCATCCTCCACCACCCTCATGGCCCTCGCACGAGCCTTCTGCCAAAGAGGCAATTGCCTGACTCTCCCGGACGCGACATAGGCCTGCCAGGCAGCTTGTCCCGCGATGCGCTTCTCTTCCTCGAGCTTCTTCTCCGCCTCTATTTTGGCGCGCTCTGCTGGAGGAAAAGCCTCCCACAAGGCGACATCCATTTCTTTCCAAAGCTCCTCAAGGCTGGGGGGCTCGGTGATGAAGCTATGTACCTAGGGTAGGGTCATAGGCCTGACCTAGGCACCCTCCCCTAGGACATCACCCTAAAGTCAGAAGTATTCAAAGGATAACAGCATCCACTCGACCTAAAGCATTCCACTTGGAATACTTGATGTCACTCGACCGTAACAGAAACCACTCGACAGACAGAAGACCCAAAGTCACTCTGCACGACAACGATCAGGCGTTACTCATAGACTTAATGATCATTTATGTCACTTTATTATAGACGTTACCTGTAAGCTTCTTCTTTATGTACATTGAACTCCTTGTAACGTGGGCTGGCTGGGGTCCTGGCGCACTCTACATAAGCCACCCCTCTCCACTGGCACAAGGGTTCGGACCCCCTGTAACACACACACACACACACGCATAATCCAGTCGACCGCCTCCGGGCACCGAGACGTTGGGCTATTACTTCCTCCGCGAAGGGCCTGAACTTGTAAAACTCGTGTATACAACTTCCCCATAGCTAGGATCTTGCCTCCTCATACCTACCCCCCATTCTACTGTCAGTCTTAGATCCACGACAGTTGGCGCCCACCGTGGGGCAGGTGTCTAAGCGACTTGTTGGTGAAGTTGTGATTTTTCCGATTCCCGTCATCATGGTTTCCGGCGGTGGATTGCCTGAGGGCCGCGAGATCCGTCTCGGCGCGCTCGTCTTCGTCGCTGATGACTGCGCCTGGCTCCAAGAGGCTCCACTCGACATCGAGGCGCTCCCCGTCCGCGGGGCGACACACTTTCGTGCATGCGTCCGCGGCGTCCTTCTTCGGCAGCCGTTGACTCAGTATCGGTCGGCTCCTATGGCGTCCACGCTCCCCGCTGTTCGCCGGCGCAAGCGTTTTGGTCGGTCGCGGCTCCAGCGGTGGGTGAGGCACGCGGTGGCCCGCCAGTTGGCCACCCCACAAGTCGCGGCAATCGAGCCCGACGAGACTCTCTACGACCTATTCGATTGGCTCCGTTGAGACCGCATCCGAGTGCGACAGCAGTGACCCCGCGGCGGAAGTTTTGATGGTCAATGGACCATGCAATCCTCCTGGCTTCCCCCGCAGCGACGGTGGTGATGGCGGTGGCGATCCGTCGCACGCTCACAAGGAGTACCGCCCCGAGCCTCTTTCTTTGCAGCAGAGGGAAGAGCTCCGCCGCCGCAATATGGATGCACTTCACACTCCTATCGTTGGAGAAACCCCTGAAGCCTGGGCCTTGGAGGAGGTGCGCCTGGCCAACTTGGCTGAGTGCACTCGACTGGAGAACCTCCAGCACGCACTCGACGAGCGTGCTCGGCAGCGGATTCCTGAGTCCAGTCGACGATAGCTTTTTCCGCCTCCAACTCAGGTATACCAAACTCCGATTCAGAATCTCACAGCTGCAGCCCGAATAGCAGAGTCGATTCAGCCTTCCCAGTCAGAAGCTGGCAGAGGTTTGATGCAGATCCGGGCTTTACTCCAGGCAGCGGGAGAGCAGAACACAGCAGTATCTCAGTCGCGGAATAGGATTCATAGCAGATCTATGATGGCAGACACAGTTCAGTCGGCTCACAGCGGCGAGATCAGTACAAAAACCGTGAGCAGTATGATCACCGTCTCGACCACGATGACCGTCGTCGAGTGTCCACGCCTCCCCCGAGGAGTGGGTCATATGTGCCTCGGCAGCACGATGACAGACGCCCTCACAGTGGTGGGCGAAGAATTCCAGTCGACCCCAGAGAGCCGGGCTTTGATGCGAGATCTATTATTGTTCAAGGTCTGGTTGACAGGAACAGAGCACACAGAGAAGGCCATGACAGAGATTATCCGAATGGCAGCAGAGTGCATGTTTCAGGTCCAGAGTGTTTCAGCAGAGCCATCAGGGCTGCAGTGATTCCTCCCAACTTCAGGTTGGCGACTGGAGTCAGCAAGTTCACTGGTGAATCCAAGCCTGACACTTGGCTTGAGGACTACCGAGTGGCTGTACAGATCGGTGGCGGCAATGATGAAGTGGCCATGAAGCACCTTCCTCTGATGTTGGAAGGCTCGGCCAGAGCATGGTTGAATCAGTTAGCGCCTGGCAGCATATATAGTTGGGAGGAACTTGCCCGAGTGTTTAGAACCTTTGAAGGTACATGCAAACGACCAGCAGGGTTAACAGAATTGAAGTCCTGCGTGCAAAAACCGAATGAGACCTTGAGAGATTATATCCAGAGATGGATCACATTGCACCATACAGTGGAGAATGTGTCAGATCACCAAGCAGTTTGTGCCTTCAAGGAGGGTGTTAAGTATTGAGAGTTGAATCTGAAATTTGGTCGGACAGGGGATATGTCCCTGACTCGGATGATGGAGATTGCCACCAAGTACGCTAATGGTGAAGAGGAAGACCGACTCCGGAGTGGCAAACACAAAATAGTCGCCCAAGAAACCGGAGGAGGGAATTCCAGTTGGAAACAGAAACGCAAGGCCGAACCAGCGGCTCCTAGTGAAGCTTTAGTTGTGGCTCAAGGGAAGTTCAAGGGGAAGCCCAAAGGGCCGTGGAACCCCAAGAAAGTGAAAGATCAAGATGTAAATGATGTGTTGGATTTACCATGCCACATTCACACCAAAAAAGATGAAGAGGGTAATCTCATTTACCCTAAACACACCACTCGACAGTGTCGGCTCCTGATCCAGCAGTTCTGAGAGAAACAACCCAAGAAGAAGGAAAAGGGAGTCGGACAAGGGTGAGGATAGGGAAGAAGACGATGATGGTTTTCCCAACGTCAATTCCACTCTGATGATTTTTGCTGATGTTGAAAGCAAAAGTCGACTGAAAGTTATCAACAGAGAGGTGAACATGGTTGCTCCGGCAACACCAAGTTATTTGAAGTGGTCCCGGACTGCCATCAAATTCGACCAGTCTGACCATCCAGCACGTATAGCCACCCCTGGGAGGCAAGCGCTGGTGGTCGACCCAGTTGTTGAAGGCACTCGACTGACTAAAGTGTTGATGGATGGTGGTAGTGGCCTGAATATCCTGTATGCTGAGACCTTGAAGGGAATGGGCATTCTGATGTCCAAGCTTAGTGAAAGCAATATGAGTTTCCATGGCGTTATACCTGGCAAGAAGGCTGAATCACTCGGCCAGATCGCCCTTGATGTGGTTTTCGGTGATTCCAAGAATTACCGCAAAGAAAAGTTGACATTTGAAGTAGTGGATTTCTAGAGTGCTTATCATGCTATTCTGAGTAGGCCTACCTATGCATGTTTCATGGCCCGACCATGTTACGTGTACCTCAAGTTGAAAATGCCTGGTCCCAGAGGAGTGATCACTATCACTGGCAATCGGCAGAAGGCAGAAGAGTGCTCCCAGAAGGGCTCAAAAATCGCCGATGCACAAATGGCAACAGTCGAAATGCAAGAATACCGGAAGAATGCAGATCTGAGTGATTTGTTGCGCTCCAAGAAGCCTGCCACTGATTCTGCATTTCAGTCGTCCGGTGAAACCAAGCCGATTCATATTCACCCGACCGATCCTAGTGCTGCTCCTACTCATATTTGAACTTCACACGACAGCAAATAGGAAGAAGCGCTCATCCAGTTCCTCCGTGAGAACTGGGACATCTTTGCATGGAAGCCTTCTGACATGCCGGGTGTACCCAGGGGACTGGCTGAGCATCGTTTGCGAGTCGACCTGAAAGTAAAACCAGTCAAGGAACATCTTCGACGGTCCGCCGTACAGAAGAGAAAAGCAATTGGTGAGGAAGTGGCTCGGCTCCTGGCAGCTGAGTTCATCCGAGAAATTTACCACTCCGAGTGGCTCGCCAATGTTGTCATGGTCCCCAAGAAGGACGACTCGCTTCGCATGTGCATTGACTTCAAGCATATCAACCGGGCCTGCCCGAAATATCATTTTCCTCTCCCCCGCATCGACCAAATTGTCGACTCGACTGCGGGGTGTGAGCGATTGTCTTTTCTGGACGCCTATTCCGGGTATCACAGATCCGACTGTATGGACCCGATGAGATAAAAACGGCTTTCATCACTCCATTCGGATGCTTCTATTATGTCACCATGCCATTTGGCCTGAAGAACGCCGGAGCCACATTCATGAGGATGATTCAGAAGTGTCTGCTCACTCAAATCAGTCGGAATGTGGAAGCATACATGGATGACATTGTGGTCAAGTCACGTAAAGGTTCCGACCTGCTCGCTGACCTTGCCGAAACCTTTGCCAACCTCAGAAGGTATGATATCAAGCTTAATCCATCAAAGGAGTTCCTGGTGGAAAGTTACTTGGTTTCCTCGTTTCCGAACGAGGGATCGACGCAAACCCAGAGAAAGTTGGTGCCATACTCCGGATGAAGCGCCCTGTGCGTGTACATGATGTCCAGAAGCTTACTGGTTGTTTGGCCGCCTTGAGTCGATTCATATCTCGTCTCGGTGAAAAGGCCTTGCCTCTTTACCGGCTGATGAAGAAATCTGACAAGTTCGAGTGGATAGATGAAGCTGATGCAGCATTTGCAGAGCTCAAAGCCCTACTTTCCACCCACCCGGTGCTTGTTGCCCCAATCAGCAAGGAGCCTTTACTGCTTTATATTGCAGCCACAGGACAAGTTGTCAGTACGGTGCTCACGGTCGAGCGGGAAGAAGAAGGAAAAGCCTATAAAGTTCAGTGCCCGGTATACTATGTTTCTGAAGTTCTGACTCCATCCAAGCAAAGATATCCACATTATCAGAAGCTTGTTTATGGGATTTACATGACCACGAAGAAGGTTGCACATTATTTCTCTGATCACTCCATTATAGTCGTCAGCGATGCACCATTGTCAGAGATCCTGAACAACAGAGATGCAACTGGTCGAGTGGCAAAGTGGGCGATTGAACTCCTTCCCTTGGATATCAAGTTTGAGGCAAAGAAAGCTATCAAATCCCAAGCAATAGCAGATTTCCTCGCCGAGTGGATCGAACAGCAACTTCCGACTCAGATTCACTCGAAACATTGGACCATGTTCTTTGATGGATCCAAGATGCTGAATGGTTCCGGTGCTGGGGTGGTATTGGTATCCCCCCAAGGCGACAAACTCAGCTATGTTCTCCAGATTCATTTTGACTCCTCCAACAATGAAGCTGAATATGAAGCACTTCTGTACGGGTTGCATATGGCCATTTCACTCGGCATCCGTCACCTCATGGTCTATGGCGACTCGGATTTAGTGGTCAATCAAGTGATGAAGGAGTGGGATGTCAGAAGCCCAGCTATGACTGGCTATTGTAATGTAGTGAGAAAGTTAGAGAAGACGTTTGAGGGGTTAGAGCTCCATCACATACCCCGACTGAAAAATCAAGCAGCCGATGATCTGGCAAAGATAGGTTCCAAGAGGGAAGCCATTCCCAGCAATGTGTTCTTGGAACATATTCATACACCTTCAGTTCAAGAAGATCCTTTCACTGAAGAGCCCCCACAACCAAAGAGCACCACTGATCCGACTGAAGTTGAAGTCCCGGTCGTGGTCGACTTGATCATGGAGGTTTTGGTCATCATTCCCGACTGGATAGTACCGTATATCGCGTACATTCTTAGAAAGGAACTCCCAGAGGATGAAGAAGAGGCTCGACAGATCGTCCGTTGATCCAAAGCCTTTAATGTGATAAGAGGACAGTTGTTCAGAGAAAGTGTGACTGGAGTCTGCCAGAAATGCATAACACCAGAAGAAGGTCGAGTGATCCTCAATGACATCCACTCGGGGACCTGTGGTCACCATGCGTCCTCTCGGACCATTGTGGCCAAAGCATACCGAGCGGGATTTTATTGGCCACGAGCAAATGAGATGGCAAAAGAAATAGTCGACAAATGTGAAGGTTGCCATTTTTACTCCAACATGTCTCACAAGGCTGCATCAGCCCTGAAGACCATTCCACTCGTCTGGCCCTTTGCTGTTTGGGGATTGGATATGGTTGCACCTCTGAGGACTGGTAGGAGCGGCTTCACTCATGTGCTCGTGGCAGTCGACAAGTTCACCAAATGGATTGAAGCCAAGCCTATCAAAAACCTTGAAGCCAGTACTGTTGTCAGCTTCATCAGAGAGTTAACATTCAGATATGGTGTTCCGCACAGCATCATCACTGACAATGGGTCGAACTTTGATTCTGATGAGTTCAGAGCCTTCTATGCTTCCCAAGATACTCGAGTCGACTATGCTTCAGTCGCCCACCCCCAGTCGAATGGACAAGCTGAAAGAGCAAACGGATTGATTCTCAAAGGACTGAACCCCGACTGATGCGTGATCTCAAGCACGCAGCAGGCGCCTGGGTCGATGAACTTCCATCAGTGCTTTGGGGATTGAGGACAACTCCCAATCGGTCGACTGGCCGAACTCCATTCTTCTTGGTCTATGGAGCTGAGGCTGTACTTCCGAG
Organism: Triticum aestivum; assembly: GCF_018294505.1. Taxonomy (NCBI): domain Eukaryota; kingdom Viridiplantae; phylum Streptophyta; class Magnoliopsida; order Poales; family Poaceae; genus Triticum; species Triticum aestivum. The sequence continues at coordinate 138,584,921 of NC_057808.1, forward strand.
TGACTTGCTCCACAATGCACCCCGAGTCGAGATTTCTTCAGAAGATGAAGCAGAACAGGCACGGCAAGATGCAGTTGATCTCCTAGAAGAGGAAAGAGAGATGGCCTTGATCCGGTCGACCATCTATCAGCAAGACCTGCGTCGATTCCACGCCAGAAACGTGAGGGGTAGAGCATTTCAAGAGGGAGACTTGGTTCTTCGAGTGGATCAGCAGAAACCACACAAGCTTGCTCCTGCTTGGGAAGGCCCCTTCATCGTCACCAGAGTGCTCCACAATGGAGCATACCACCTTTACAACGTCGAGCACAAGAAAGACGAGCCACGCGCTTGGAATGCAGAGCTGCTCCGCCCATTTTACACTTAAGCATTCAGACTATTGAGATGTAATAAGAAATACCTTCTAGTTTGATTATCAAAGACACAGTTTTACAGTCTCCTAAATGATTGTTGTTTCCCTTTTGTATGTTTCAAATCCCCCAGTGGGTGTCTTAGATGCGAATCCGTTTCGCCTAAGTTTGAAAAAAAAATCCTATCGAGTGAAGAGCAAGCCTCTAACTCGGAGGCTTAGCTGCGAATCCGTTTTGCCTAAGTTTGAAAAATCCTACCGAGTGGTGAGCAAGCCTCCCACTCGGGGGCTTAGCTGCAAATCCGTTTGCCTAAGTTTGAAAAATCCTACCGAGTGGTGAGCAAGCCTCCCACTCGGGGGCTTAGCTGCAGTCCAGTACTCGCCTAAGTTTTAAAAATCCTACCGAGTGGTGAGCAACCCTCCCACTCGGGGGCTTAGCTGCAGTCCAGTACTCGCCTAAGTTTGAAAAATCCTACCGAGTGGTGAGAAACCCTCCCACTCGGGGGATTAGTTGCAGTCCAGTACTCGCCTAAGTTTGAAAAATACTACCGTGTGGTGAGCAACCCTCCCACTTGGGGGCTTAGCTGCAGTCTAGTACTCGCCTAAGTTTGAAAAATCCTACCGAGTGGTGAACAACCCTCCCACTCGGGGGCTTAGATGCAGTCCAGTACTCGCCTAAGTTTGAAAAATCCTACCGAGTGGTGAGCAATCCTCCCACTCGGGGGCTTAGCTGCAGTCCAGTATTCGCCTAAGTTTTAAAAATCCTATCGAGTGGTGAGCAACCCTCCCACTCAGGGGCTTAGCTGCAGTCCAGTACTCGCCTAAGTTTGAAAAATCTTACCGAGTGGTGGTCAACCCTCCCACTCGGAGGCTTAGCTGCAGTCCAGTACTCACCTAAGTTTGAAACACATCCCTATCCGCAAGGACGACGAGGTGCAGGTCGACTACAACCTTCTCCTCGGAGCTACGTCACAAGTACAACATACGCTCCATCCCTATCCGCAAGGACGACGAGGTGCAGGTCGACTGTAACCTTCTCCTCAGAGCTACGTCACAAGTACAACGTGCGCTCCATCCCTATCCGCAAAGACGACGAGGTGCAGGCCGACTGCAACCTTCTCCTCGGAGCTACGCCACAAGTACAATGTACGCTCCATCCCTATCCGCAAGGTCGACGAGATGTAGGGTGACTGGAATCTCCTCCTCAGAGCTGCATCTCAAGTACGAAGGTTATTCCGAGTGAAGGACAAGTTCCACTCGACAGCAAACACAAGCATATTCGGAGATAAACCAAATTCAGATAAATCCTAAGGTTCCGGACCACGGATTAAAGTACTCGGGCATCAAGCCCGAAGGAGTTTAACGGTTACAAAATCACTCGGCATTCCGAGGCAAATTTAAGGTGAGGCATAAAAGTTTGTTCACTCCGCAGGAGGAGGGCTAGCAGGCTCGACGAATTCGTCCAGGTCGATTCCGTCGGCAATCCGAGTGGCAGCAGCAATGAAGGTCTCCATGAAAGATTGGAGGTCGTGCTTCTTGGTATTGGCAAGCTTGATCGCTGCCAGCTTCTCTTCTCGCGCTTCCTTGCAGTGGACACGAACCAAGGACAGAGCCACATCAGCGCTGCACCGGGCAGAAGACTTCTTCCATTCTTGCACTCGACTGGGAACCTCATTAAGCCGAGTCATCAGAGACTCGAGGTCATTCTGGAGCGTCGCCCTTGGCCAGAGATCTGTGTCGATCCACGACATTGCGACTTTTAGTCGAGCAAGATAGTCGACAACACCAGCAACGCAAGATTCCAGTCAGAGTACGTTCATGGCAGCTTCTTCCTACACTGGAGAGTGGATGGGGTCCAAGCTTGTCTCAACCCGCCCAGTCTCTTCCTCGAAGTTCTGGCAAAATTCTGCACGAACAATTCAAAGATGAGTCAGTGGTTGTATGTCGAGTCGACAGTAACAAGTCAGTCGGGTCGAAGAAAATACCTTCAAGCATGACGAACAACTTCTTAGCAAGACCTCCCAGATAGTTCTCCAGATCGTCCCTCTTGCGAGCAATGCCTTCCATCTTCTCGTTCAGATTGTTCTTGTCCTTCTTCAGGCGAGTCGCTTCCTTATTGGCTTCATCAAGGGCAGTCTTCAGCTTGGCGTTTTCTTCCTCCAGTTTGCCGACTGTGGTTAGCTTCTGTTCAGCGAGTGCAGTTTTCTCATCAACTATTTTCTGTGCGGCCGCAAGATCTTGGTCCTTTTTTGCCAGAGCTTGGTTCAGTTTCTCTGAAAGAAACAATGCTCGGTTCAAAAAAAGCAACGTTCAGAGACAAATCAGTCGACAGGTTTTTTCTTACTAGCAGCTTCATCCTTGGCTTTCTGCAGATTTGTCTTGGCCAGCTCCAGATCGAGGTTGATTTGAATCTGCTTCTTCTCCAGGTCAGCAAAACGAGCTCCAAGTTCACAAGATTTCTGTAATCAAAGGACAGTCAATCGACAGGTGGAAAGACTGGTTACTTCAGAGCAATGGTCTGATAAATTCAGCAAGTTCTAAGACTACTGCCGAATCAAACATCCAACAGTAGTCTCGGGGACTACACCCAGTGGGTGCACTTAGCGTGCCCCCACTAGTCCAGTTTCCACTCGACGTGGTCTATCCAGGCCGAGTGTAAAAAAGAGAGGCAAATTGTTCTCAGACCATAGCCAACTGCCCGCAGTCGACCACGGTCTCGGGGACTACACGCAGTGGGTGCACTAAGCGTGCCCCCACTAGTTCAGGTTCCACTTGACATGGTCCGACCAGGCCGAGTGAGAAAATTCCAATTCTAAGACTACAGTCGACTGCCCGCAGTCAACTATAGTCTCGGGGACTACACCCAGTGGGTGCACTCAGCGTGCCCCCACTAGTTCAAAGATCCAATCGACACAACTTAGTCGACTCAAGATACAAGTTTGCTCAGTGGCAAATCAAAAACACCCACTGGGTGTACAAATGCGAAACGCAGACAGATGAAAAGATTTTTCAAAGGAAGTTTTCAGGTAGCATATCCTAACAGAACAAGTGGCAAGCTAAAGAGTCAGTCGGTGATCAACCAACTTGGACGTTGCTCTGAAGGGATGAGCTGGCGTCGTAGGCCGCTTGGCTGGCTTCCCCGACCATCTTCATCTGCTCCATCATGATGCCCGCCTGGCGTATGGCTTCCTTGGCAGCACCCACTTGGTCCTCTGGGACGTGATGTGCGGTAAAGAGCGAAGATGGATCGACTGGAGTCTGAACAGTCGACGCTGAAGGCTGAGCACTCGTCAGTGGTACGGCGAAAGTTACAGAAGTCGGATTGGCATTGCCACCTTCCTGGATCACCGTTTCGGTCACCGATGCAGATTGAGGAGTCTTTCCAGCTGACGCCTTCCTGTTTCTTCTCCCCTGGGACCTCAGTGGCACGTCTTCATCATCATCTGGAAGATCAATGACATGGGGAGGAGCTGCAAAAAGAATCAATTGCCAGAAATTGAATCGACCAATAAAACGACCGAGTAAATAAGGACAAGATTATGAGAATCGTACCTGGATTGGAGGTGACTGCATCTTCCATTTCTTCGTCTTCATTCTTGTAAGCAAAAGTCTCGTAGGTAGCAGCACTGCAAATTTCAAGATTCAGTCAGCCATGTCTATAATAGTGAGTCGACCAAGACCCAGTTCGTACTAAACAAGGAATTCAAGTCCAACTATTACCCGGAAATAGTGGGAATGGTCACTTTGATCTTGGGCAAGGCTTTCTGCGGTTTTGATGGCGTAGCTTTCGGTTGCTTCGGTGCCTTCTCAGTCGGCGCTGGAGAAGACGTCCGAGGGCGCTTTGATGACTGCCCGGTTTGCGCGGTCGCTTTGCCGCGGATGCTTGCCGGGTCATGAGTGTCCTTAGATCGCCTTTCCCTACGGGGAGGTGAGTCGACCTCTTCTTCATCACTCGGGTCGTCGCTCTCCTTGTCCTCCTCTCCGTCAGAATGCCCCTGGCCGCTATCACCTCCACTCGCCTGCCCCTCTGGATCCTGCTCCTGCTCCCCGTTGGGCATCGAGTACATCTCAGTAAAGACCTGAAAGACAACAAGTGAAACAAAAATCAGTCGATTGACAACAAGCAGTTACATGATAAATCAATAAAACACTCGACAATTCAGAGTTGGACCTTGTCTGTTTCGTACGAGTTGTCGAGTGGAGGGACTCTCCTGGACCCCCTGGGGTTATCTTTGTTGCCAGTGATACCCTTCAACCACTTCTCCACCGTATCCTCGTCGACATCTTCTGGGTGGATTCGAGTGGAATCATCAATGCCCGAATACATCCACATCGGATGGTCACGAGCTTGAAGTGGCTGAATGTGCGTCTGAGGAAGACCTCCAACAGATCCATGCCAGTCACGCCATCGCGGATGAGCTGGACCACTCGCTCTACCAGCACCTTCACGTCCGTTTTCTCCTCCGGGGTGACTTTCAAGGCGGAGGGCTTCTCTACTCGAGCCATGGAAAAGGGGGGAAGTCCAGTCGACTGACCTGGAGTCGGCTGGTCTTTGCAGTAGAACCAGGTCGACTGCCACCCTCGGACTGACTCAGGAAGGATCATGGCTGGGAAAGAACTTTTACCCCTCATCTAAATCCCAAGACCCCCACACATCTGGATAACTTGCGTTCTTTCATCACTCGGATTGGCCTTCTTGACCGACTGAGAGCGACACGTGAAATTGTGCTTGAAGAGGCCCCAGTGTGGTCAACAACCCAAGAAATTCTCGCACATAGACACGAAGGTAGCAAGGTACACGATGGTGTTGGGGGAAAATGGTGGAGTTGTGCCCCAAAGAAGTTCAAGAAAGCTCGGAAGAAAGGATGATGAGGCAGAGAAAATCCGCGGTCGACGTGGGTGGCGAGGAGAACGCACTCACCCTCCTGCGGCTGCGGCTCGGTCTCGCCCTCCGGGAGCCTCGCGGATCCGTGGGGGATCAGTCCCCCCTCGATCAGATTGTCGAGGTCGTCCTAATAGATCATCGACCGAATCCAGTCGCCCTGGATCCAACCGCGCGGCAGGTTGGACCTCGATGAGGATCCGCCCCGGCTGGACTTCTTCCCCTTCGCCTTCACCGTCGCCTTCTTCGCGCGCTCCAAGGCCACCGTCTTCTCCTTCCCCATCACTGCGAGCCGGGCTCGAACAAAGCGGCGGCGCAGAGGGCAGTGGTGGCTGTGGTGGAGAAAATTGAGGAGGAAGAAGAGGAATGGAAACGCACAGTGCGAAAACCCCAGGCCAGTGCCTTATATGAGATTTTTTTCTGAGTGGCTGACGCGTGGGTCCAGGCGATCCTGTCAAATCCCGCAACAGCCGCGCGCGCGATACGTGGCAAAAAAGGCGACGCGAGAATTGAGGCGGCCCTGCCTAATCCGCCCCGATTACTGCGGCCCCCTCCGCCTCGCGCACTTCCCAAAATTTGAATCCCGGGAGATCCGCAAACAGCAGAGCAACCTGTCAGACTGAAGATTATTTCCTTACCAGCACTCGAAGTTTAACAATGAAAGTTCACTCGACAAAACCAAGAATGGATCAAGGCGACTGAAAAAGAAGTTGGAGTCATTGTGTTGATTCATTGAACCAGGCAAGACGCTTCCGAAGCGCAGAAATTGAGTCGTAAGAATTCTCAACTCCTTCTCCACTCGAACCCTGAACCATTCGGGGGCTAATGATGAAGCTATGTACCTAGGGTAGGGTCATAGGCCTGACCCAGACACCCTCCCCTAGGACATCACCCTAAAGTCAGAAGTATTCCAAGGATAACAACATCCACTCGACCTAAAGCGTTCCACTCGGAATACTTGATGCCACTCGACCGTAACAGAAACCACTCGACAGACAGAAGACCCAAAGTCACTCTACACGGCAACGGTCAGGCGTTACTCATAGACTTAATGATCGTTTATGTCACTTTATTATGGTCGTTAACTGTAACGCTTCTTCTTTATGTACATTGAACTCCTTGTAACATGGGCTGGCTGGGGTCCTGGCGCACACTATATAAGCCACCCCCTCCACTGGCACAAGGGTTCGGACCCCCTGTAACACACACACACACACACATAATCCAGTCGACCGCCTCCGGGCACCGAGACGTAGGGCTATTACTTCCTCCACGAAGGGCCTGAACTCGTAAAACTCGTGTATACAACTTCGCCATAGCTAGGATCTTGCCTCCTCATACCTACCCCCATTCTACTGCCAGTCTTAGATCCACGACACTCGGCGGGCGGTGCGGCGTTCTCCTTGTAGCGGGGAGCCGACGCGTCCTCCGACGCGCGTGCTGGCGAGATTGGGAACGCCGACGCGTCCACCTCGACGCGTCGCGGTGAGGAGCGGAACGCCGACGCGTCCTCCTCGACTAGTGGCGGCGAGGAGCGGAACACCGACGCATCCTCCTCGACTAGTGGCGGCGAGGAATGGAACGACGACGCGTGACCGTCTGCGCGGTGCAGCGAGGGGCGCCTAGGGCTTGGGAGGGGCGATGCCATGGTGGTCGATGTGAGAGGGAGGGGGAGGAGATAGCGATGAACGTGAGCGTTCTTCCGAATGTCGTGGGAGGCGCAGTATTTATAGCGAGCAATGGCACACCTACGTAAGATATGGACTGAGCTGCACTGACTTAACTGCAGATCCAGTTGCATCACTGACATGTAGGCCAACCCCTGTTGGGCCCATATGTCAGTGACCCAATGCACCTGCAGTTAAGTAACTGAAGCAGCATCCCGGAAGATATGTTGCGTGATTAACGTACTCCCTCCTTTCCGGTTTATAAGGCTCAATTCAAAAATCTCACCAACCAAGGTAGATGGTGAGTGGTGGAATACATTTTGTAGTTTGCAAAAGCACCCAATTAATGCTCTTGTTTTCCTCAAAAAAGTATGTTTACCAATGCATTAATTGCAATGCATGCATGCATAAATTACATGCATTGATCAATTTTCTCTTAATACTTGCATGCAATGATTTAATGCACCTTGGAATCTGAACATGTGATGGGAAACAACCAAATTGAGCCTTATAAAATGGAAAAACTAAAATTTTGAGATAAACTGTCACATCCCTAGCTTCTCGTATTGCACTAGGCTAACTTCATGTGTGCATCATGTTTAAACTTTGAAAGAAACTTGAAATGGGGATTGCTTAAACCCTAGCATTAAAGGAATTCACTAGGTTCAATCAAAATATTTCCAGTAAATCCAAATGGCTTTTAAAAATGTTCATCATTCTTGGAAAATGCTGGAAACAGTAACCAGAGGTGATGCACATTTTTCCATGACATATTTGGGCTCTGATTTAAATCATATGCTATTTGCAATTGGGCATTTAAATGCTGTATATTATTTGAAGTGCTCAATTAATTCTGAACTTAAGTGAGGGCTGTTAGGAATAATCCAAACAGAGCCCACAATTAATTTTCAGGATTTTTGAAAACGTTTTGGTATTTTTAATAAAGCCCCGAAGTTACAGAAAAATAGAAAAACATTAACAAAAAGAGAGAGAGAGAGAAGGACTACCTGACCATCTACCTGTAGCCGGCCCAGCCCACCAGAGCCGCCACCGTCTCCCACCTCGCGCCAGAAGGACGCCAGAGGGACGCCGGGCGTGTGGTCGCCGCGCGCGTCCACGCGCGAGGCCACCTCCTGCTTCCGCCGCTTCTGGACGCCTCCACGAGTGCCACGCCACCTCCCCGACCCCCTCTCACTTCTCCCTTGCTCTCTGGATCTCCCTCCCCCTCGCTCCTCTGTTCCCCCCATGGCCGAGTATGCCGCCGCCGCTGCTCGCTGTTGCCACGACCACCGGCCCTCCCTCGCCCATCCAACGTGCTCGAGAGCTCCGCCACGCCGTCCCCATCTATCCCACCGAGCCACGTGAGCTGGGAAGCACTGCAACACCCTCGACGTCCTCATCTTCTTCCTCGGCCACAGGAGATCGCCGCCGGGATTCCGACGCCGTCAAGCCTTCCTCGAGCCCGCTTCGACGACCTCTGCAACCACCGTGAGTTCCCGCGTCGTAACCCCCTCTCCCCGAGATTGATTACACCCTCTAGTCGTGCCAGCCGCCGTACCCAAGCGCCGCCGTCCGCCATGGTCGTTGCTCTCGCAGCCACCGTGCATCTCCGCTCAAGATTGTGCCTCCGGCGTACTCCTGGAGCAACGATGAGTCCAACGCAGCCCCTAACTAGCTCTCCCGTGCGCTGGAACCACGCGCCTGCACTCGCCCGTACTCCGGCCGCCGCCACGAGCTCGACTCCGGCGAGCTCGCTCCATCCCAGCCCCTCCCGTCTGCCGTAGCAGATGCGCGTGAACGCCAGCTCGCCGTAGAGCCAAACCCCGCCCCAAACCGCTGTCTGTAGCGCGAGCCCGAGCAACTCCGGCGACCCTCCGCCGTCGGCTTTGGTCGCCGGCATTAAGCCGCCGACGTGGCACGCTTAATAGCCTAATGACAATCTAATTGACCTCTTAGGTCGCTGACACCGGGCCCCACAACGAGTCAAAGCTGAGTCAACGCGGGGTTAAACCGGAGTTTAACACTGTCTCAATGACATGCGGGTCCCAGCCGTCAGGTTTGACCTGGGCTGGCGCCTTTGACCTGCTGACATCACCACGACGTCATGCTGACGCAATTAACCTTTTTCTAGATTTATTCTTATATAGGAAATTCCAGAAAATAGTGCTAACTTCTAAAAATCATAGAAATTAATCTGTAACTCCAAATGCAAAGTGTTATATATGAAAAATGATCAGAAAAATCCAATCTATCCATTTGTACTGGTTTCATGCATGTTTAAACAACTTAACCTTGCTGTTTAGATGAAACAAGATAATGCACTTATATGACTTTATAAAATGGGTTTGCATTTGAATCTTTGGTTCAAATGGACTCATCTCAATCTGTTCTAGCTTCCAATAGCCCAAAACACATTCATATTGCCATGTCATGATCATGCATCATATTGTGCATTGCATTGATTGTATTTCTTCTCTGTTGCCGGTATTTGTCCCCTCTCGGTAGACGATGTTCCGACGTTGTGATCGTTGACACTAATGAAGACTCAATGCTATCTTCAGAAGTGCCAGGCAAGCAAAACCTCCTTGTTCATTCCGATACAATACCACTCTCTCGCTCCTGCTCTCTTTTACTGCATTAGGACAACAACGATTCAACTGTTACATGCTGCGGTAGCTGAACCCCTTATCCGCTGCATGACCTGTCATTGCCACAGTAAATAGATGAAACCCACTAGCATGAGTAGGAGTTGTTTGAGCCCTGATGTGCCTACTCATTCATGCTTGTTTGTCATGCCTGCTATTGCTTAGAGTTGTGTCCGGTCTGATTCATCAGGGATGAATCGGAGGTGTGATGAACATGTCCTACTGTGTGAGAGCTAAGTGTGTGAACACGATTTGGTAAAGGTAGCGGTGAGAGGCCATGTAGGAGTACATGGTGGGTTGTCTCATTGAAGCCGTCCTGAGGAACTGAGTTCTGTGTTTGTGATCCATGAACAGTTACTACCACACATTGGAATGCTTAAGTGACCCTCTCGACTTATTAATCAACTTGATCTCTGTAGGTAGTGTTAGTAGTCTACCAAGTGGCACCCGGTACAGGTGGGCTTGGGACAGACTAGGCACCGTGGCACGGTGTACCAAGCGTAGATCCATCCGTCGAGGTGGGCTTGGGAACCCTGCACACATCGTTTGGGGCCGTGAGCGACACCCCGGCCAGATCTCCTTGCGGATGGAACCCGAATAGGTGATAAACCTGGACTAGAGACTTGTGTGGTTAGTCAGGTCGTGGCCGACTCCCTCGCCAGGCTTCCGCTGGAAGGTTGCTGAGGTACACGACGTGTACATGGTGGTAAGTGGCGAGAGCGTGTGTGATGAAGTACACCCCTGCAGGGTTAACATCATCTATTCGAATAGCCGTGTCCGCGGTAAAGGACTTCTGGGTTGCCTATAACAGTTCATAGACAAGTGAAAGTGGATACTCTAAAATACGCAAGATAAGCGTGAGTGCTATGGATGGCGTCCTCGTAGGGAGACGGGAGCGAATCCATAGTGGTGTATTGATATGGTGAATATGTGGACTCGTGTGCGCCACCTCAAAAGAGTTACTTGCAGTCATAGTTCAGGATAGCCACCGAGTCAAAGCTGGCTTGCTGCAGTTAAACTCCACCACCCCCTTTGTTGATACCGATGCATATGTAGATAGTTCTGATGTAAGTCTTGCTGGGTACATTTGTACTCACGTTTGCTTATTTTATGTTTTGCAGAGAGACATCAGTCTCGCTAGTAGTTCCGTGTGGACTTCGACGTTTAGCTTGATACCTCAGCTACGATCTTGTGCCCTCGGCAGGGTCTTGTAGATAGTCAGGCTTCGCAACCTTTTTCTTTTGTAGATGTCTGTACTCAGACATGTTAAGCTTCCGCATGTGCTTTGACTTGTATGCTCTGAATGTTGGGTCATGAGACCCATGTTTGTAATATCTCGCTCTTCGGAGCCTAATGGATAAATACTCTGAGTCGTAGAGTCTTGTTGTGATGCCATGTTGTATTTGCACATATCGAGCATATTGTGTGTATGATTGAAATGCTTGGTATGTGTGGGATCCGACAACCTAGTTGTTTATCCTTGGTAGGCTCTCTTATGGGGGAATGTAGTCTTGTGCTTCCATGAGCCATAGTAGTCCGCTACAGCCCGGTTCACCGGAGTCCTGCTAGCCCAGCACTACTGCTCCGGAACACTTGACTGGCCGGCATGTGAATCACTTCGTTCCTGTGTCTGTCCCTTCGGGGAAATGTCACGCGGTGACATGCGGAGTTCTGCCTAGCCTGCTACAGCCCGGGTTCCCGGAGTCCTGTTAGCCCAGAGCTACAGCCCGGAATCGCATGCTGCTGACCGACATGCTCGATGTTGATTCATGTATGCCTGTCCCCGTAAGTTAGTGCCACTTTGGGTTCACGACTAGTCATGTCGGCCCGGGTTCTCTGTCATATGGATGCTAGCGACACTATCATATACGTGAGCCAAAAGGCGCAAACGGTCCCGGGCCATGGTAAGGCGACACCCGTGGGAATACCATGCGTGAGGCCACAAAGTGATATGAGGTGTTACCGGCTAGATCGATGTGACTTGGAATCGGGGTCCTGACATAAGCCCTATAAACCGGAAAGGAGGGAGTAACAGCTACGTGGGCATATTTGTTGGAGTAAATTACGGGGGAGGGAAGGGGTGGAAATATTGCTGGTCACAACGGATTGGACGAGCGCGGGGGGAGGAGAGTCATGCATGCAGATTTTTTCCACACGGGGTGGAGTGGTGGGACCGCCGGAGGGAGAAGGAGAGTCTGGCAGGCATATTGTTTCCACACATGGAGAGGAAAAGATTTGGAGATGAACGGGCTTCCTGCAGGTATGGTGAACGGTGCATAATAAGTCTCATCTTGCATGTCAGGCTAGGTATAGTCTCAAGTCATTAAAAACATACACGTCCTACACATGTTCATATTTCAAGGTGCACTAAATTATTGCATGCGATGATTAAGGCTGGCCATAATGGTGGTATCTTAGCTGGTATCATGCACACGGGAATAACAAACATGATGATGTGGAAAAGAATTAAAGAAGAGAGGGGGGTTAGAGTAACTAGTGTTCATGCATGCATTGGTAAACACATTTTTTTGTGAAGAACGACAACATTAGTTGAGTACTTTTGCAGACTACAAAAACTATTCCACCGCCTCTATCTTGCTAAGAGTAGGTGAAAATTTTGAATCGAGCCTTTTAAACTAGAAGGGAGGTAGTAGTACTCTAATAGCTAACCTTGGCCCTGTTTGGATCCATGTGTTAGAGTTAGTTTGGGTTAGTTTGAACTCAACTAACCCAAAAAATCTAACCCACCCAAGAGGTGCTTATTTGGGTTAGTTCTTCTCGGCACACTAAAAACACATTTTTCTCTCGCTCTCCTCGCAGCAGATCCCTCCCCACTTCCTCGAAGCTTCTCGTCCTCTCCCTCCCTCCCTCCCTCTCGCACCGCCCATGAAGGCACCTCGCCGTATCCGCGCTCCATCTAACCATGTCATCCAAACACCTCTTTGGCTAGAGTTACTTCAAGGTTAGTTCAGGATTAGAATCTTTAACTCATCTAATAGTAGTTCTTATACTCATTATAATCAGTATTGTAGATATTGATATTTTTAGTATAAATTTGGTCAAACACTTTGCAAACGGTTGATGGAAGTAAAAAGGACCAGAGGGAGTATCATGCATGCGGAGTAGGCAAAAAAATTGCTCATTTATAGCCGGTCGAAGTCTCAAAGGGCGCGACCGCGCGAGAGAGGCGAAGGTCGTGGGAGGCGCGACTGTTGACAGAATTAAGTGAAGTTACCCACGCGCCGGCATGGCGTGCGCACAGGCAGAAGCTATACCGTCAGGCCTACGATATGGGTCTAGTAGACATGACATCTAGTGGGTCCCGCATAGTTCTCGAGAACTCTTTGGGGGCTTGCAGCCGTTTATCCACCGGGCAAGCCAGCAACCCCACGCCGTTCGCACGCCCTACTCATCCCTGTCTTCTACTAGTACAGTACCTTACAACAGTTCGCTCCCAGTCGTCCCGTCCTTTCACATTACACCAGTTCAACTTCTCCCAACCCTCCTCCAAAATCCATGGCCTCCCAAATCTCCATGGTCGCCGCTGAGTACCAGGTTAGAGCCATCACCGGCGATGAGTTCATCGTCATCTACACACGTGGATCCGCGACGGTGAAAGCATGCCTTGCTCGCTTCCTACGCATGTTCAACAGTTCAACGAATGAGTGGGTCGCTGGGCTAGATGTTGAGTACACCACAGTCCTGCAAAGAGAGAAGAAACTAAAGGAGGCAGAGAAGAAGAAGCCCGGCGTGATCCAGGTTTGCATACATAACGTGTGCTTGGTCTACCACATATGCCATGCCGACGTTGAGTGCCAGGATTTTAAGAACTTCCTCAAGGAAGAAAGAGTGAAATTCGTTACTGTAGACTTTAGGAACGACAGGGATGTCCTGGGTCGGATAGGCCTCGTTGTAGGCCAGCCCTTCGATCTCCAGAAGGCAAGCCTGGTGTCCTCCTCTCAGCCTTCAATGCTGACCCTGGCAGCAGCCATGATTGATCCTTCGTACGCTAAACTGAAGAAACCTCACCACAAGTTTCATCATGCATGGGAGTCGAAGACATTAGATGAAGATCACATCCTGTACGCAGCAATGGATGCCTACCTTTGTTTAAATATCTACAAGGGTTGGATGAAGAAGCAGAGCCCAGTGTCCGGTTCAAGCAAAGAAGTGTCGGCGAAGAGGAAGAGGAAGAGGGACGAGGACGTGGACTCGGACTCCGAGTAGGTGGCAGTGTCGTCGCTCATGCTGGTTCTACTGCAGTGTCAAGTGGACTAGTTGCTTAGTTTATTTTCAAGGGTGTGTTGTGCTGAGGCTCCAGCAAAACTGTGTTTATGTTCTTTCTCGTTATTTGAACTCTTTAGTACGTACAGTAGTACTAGTACTATGTCTTACTACTGTTCTTCTTGCAGTTGGTACTACTGCTCGTATCTTCGTGTTCCTACTGTACTTAATACGTTCGTACTAGTAGTATAATTTGGGTCAGTCGATTTGTGAAAGAAGTTCGACGGAGCGAAGGAAGAAGACGACAGAGAAGCTACCCAGTATCTATATTAGGGTGGCAGGGTGCCCATGATCTATCTTATGAGTGTTGGGTGTGGAATGCAGTTCGCCGGAAAAAATGGATCATGCCCGGGGTTAAATGGATGGCAGGGGTGGGGGGAGCATGGCGGTGGCAGGCGGTTCAGGGGAGGGCGCGGCGGTGGCGGCAGGCGGTTAGGCATGTGGCGGGCTGAGAAAATGAACCGTTCATCAATTTCGGAGGTTGAAGAAGCCCTTCTAGCCATCCATGTTGCATCAAACGGCTCACAAGAGTCGACTGACCCAAATTGCTCCTTCAGATTGCAGGATCCACGTGGCATTCAAGGTCTCGAAGGTAGATTCCGCGTCCGCACCCAGTTTGCGGGCTCGACGCGCACGCGACCAGCTTCCGCCGCGACAGCCACCATGCGCGCCTCCTCCGCACGGGCGGAGACGACAATGACATGCTAGTTCCTCCTCGCCGGCGTGCTGGAGCACGCGCTCGTCCTCCTCTTTGTACGCTGCGTGCATAGACGCGGCTCCACCAGCTGCTCGCATGCTTGGCAGCGCGGCGGCATCGCGAGGAGGGACTGCAGACGACGTGAGCGGGTGAGCCTTCGGCTTCATGGCACAGGGATGGCGGCGACACGATGGTGATGGGTGAGAAATTGTTGGCCGGAGCAGGCGGGCGCCGGCATGCGCAACGGCGGCAGCGGCATATTGATGAGTGCGTGTATGGGAGCTTAGTTTAGTTTTATATAGGGTTGGTCAAACTTAAAAGAAAACCATACTAGTACACGTAAACATTAGACTTAGGCAGCACTTTTATTAGTTACCACAGCCACGATATGGAATCATGTGCAAGCGCGTGAACCGTGGCCGCGCGGTCGATCGAACGGTGCGTCACCGTGTCATGCTCGAAGGACATCCACCGAACCTTTTTGTGTGTGTGAAAACAATCCCCGAATATTACTCAACCTTTTTTTCCAGGAAAAGTTCTTGACGCTACAATATTTCCATATATTTGAATTTAGCTCCAGTTTGTGTTTATTTGGATTTGGACGTTTTAGGTGCGCCCTAGTTTTTTTTAATACTGATTCTGTGTGTGTGACTGAGAGAGAACGTGTGTATGTGTCCATATGTGTGTTGTGGCGGAAGGGCAATGTGGAGACGGTGTGCGTGTGATAGAGACAGAGAGGTGTGAATGTGCAAATGATCATGCATGAGTGAGACATAGACAGACGCCAATACGTTGTGTATACATGAGAGAACGGTCTTCTATTTTACTTGTGTGTGTGTGTGTGAGAGAGAGAGGAGCATCCGTAACACAACAACCATCTGTCTCGATTCGTCCGTCCCTCGCACGATCGCATGTAACACATGCATCAACGCGCACATTTTGACACCCTCACCTGGCCCCTGCCCACCTCAAGGCCCGCACATCGCGCTCTATCTTGCATGCACAATCTCTTCGTGAATACCCAGTTTAGCATGTAGCTTTCCGTCACATACACACACATTTCTCTCCTTAGGTTTGTTTTCTCTCAATATCTAACACACACACAACACACACACACCCCCTCCCCCGAGCACACAATTCATCCCCATCCAAGGTTATATGGCGACCACTCTCGCTTGTGCTTCTCTGCACCCCAGCATGCACAACACCTCAATCTTCAAAGAGGGCATCAAGGAGATCGAAGAAGGCGACCACACTGCGCTATAGAATGCGGGGCCATTTGGAACCAGGATGATGTGACAACAGATGACTGACTCCTCCCCCCACCCTCTCTCTCGCACAAAATTACCAATCCCTCTCTCCCCCCCACAAATTATCAATCCCTCAACCCAGGAGATCCTTCCCCTCTCATCCATGTTTTTCCAGCTCTCTCATCAAACCTGTTGTCTCTTCTCCTTCCACGTGTACAGAATCCGGATGCACACGCATCTCACGTATATTACATGTCTCCATCTTTCTCACAGACCTAACTTCTTCCTCTCTCTTTCTCTCTCTATCTCCCTCTCTCTGTTTCATTAGGTTTGTCTCCTACTCTCTCGTCCACATACATACAATCTTTCCCGCCCTATCTGCTCCATCTTCACAAGCTCTCTCTGCACGTTTCATTCACACATTGGGATATGTTCAAAATGTTGCTTTTATAATGGCTGATGTAGAGCTATTGTTGGTTTTGTTGCATCCTACAAAGTAATAACTATGAAATGCATTTTGATTGTCATTTGACTGGGATTATGCGAGTTTGAGCATGTTGTGAAGTACTATAGACCTCGTATACATCTTGGAATTCGACAATGATTGTAACTATTGAATTGTATAGACCATTACATTCGAAGTCAGTAGCCTAATATATTTATTTCACAATTTCAACAAATGATTAATTCACTACATACTAAGAAAACAAATGTGTACACCCTCCGTTTTTATTTAAGTCCGCGTATTAGCATTGGTCAAAGTCAAGTTTGTAAACTCTCAGAAAGTTTATAACAAAAAATATTAACATATACAATAACAAATAAATACCATTAGATTCATTATTGAATGTACTTTCACATCATACATATCTGTTATGGTAAATGTTTATATTTTTCTATAAACTTGGTCAAACTTTAGGAAGTTTGACTTCGGTCAAACCTAATATGCAGAGTTTACTAGTACTACTCGCTAGTTGCTTAGCCGAATCACCCAACACGCCACACGGGGAGTTCAGTGTCACAAAATTTTGAGGTCGGCAGGAAAATCTCCAGCGACCCTGATTCGAGCAGTGGGAAGTTACCATCATAGCCTTCGGAATAGGCCTACGTATGACGGTTGGTAGGGGGCTGTTTTCATAACTTCAGGTTCACCCTACCCAGCCAACCCCACCCCAACACCCAGAGTATTACACCTGAATACTCCCCATTTTCTATCCCCATCACAAAATAGACTTCTCCACGGCACCGCAGCCTTCGTGCTCCTCCCCTTCTACATCGGCGCACTCGTCCACCGCAGTGCATCTACCTCATCGACAACCTCGTACGCCGCACTAGAGCTGGTCCACCATCGTCGTGGTACACGGAGCCTCTTCCCCGACACCGTCTTCCACGGTCTCGGATCTGCTTCCCGGAAGCCGACGCCAAGCACAGAAGCACCACCGTCGTGGACAATGAACTGACTCCCGTTGCCGACCATGACTCACAGGGGCCACCGCGACCATCATTCTCCTCCTCGATTGGTAATGTGTGTATTGAATCACTTAGCAGTACATGTGCAGTTCCAATTTTGTTCATACCTACCCTTCAAATTTCCTAGGTGCTATTGTTCCCATAAAAGTAATTGGTTATAGCCTCCATTGTCCAACAGAATATCAGCTTGTAATTGTGTGTCGCTCCTGTATCGCGCTGTGCTTGGGTAGATTTTTCATCTGCAACCAGTAGTGTGGCAAATGATGGAAAGTTTTTTAGAACTAGCAAGATGCCCATGTGTTGCACGCATCAAGATGCATTTGTATGAGTAGTTTATCTTGTGGGAGAAAAGGATGAACGAGGGAATGCCTTATTTGCAAATGCGGAGAG
Source organism: Triticum aestivum (assembly GCF_018294505.1). Lineage (NCBI taxonomy): Eukaryota > Viridiplantae > Streptophyta > Magnoliopsida > Poales > Poaceae > Triticum > Triticum aestivum. The sequence continues at coordinate 138,602,552 of NC_057808.1, forward strand.
GGGTGTGGGTATCTTTTTGCAAAATTGCCACAGTTTCCTTCCTATCCGTCGGATATAAATCGGATGGCCTATATTGCAGGATGGCAGGAACACCATCATCACCAACTCTGTTTTTTATAAGAGTAGGGAAAAAGTAGAGAAAAAAGTAGAGAGTAGAGAAGTAGAGATAAATATTAAATATAAAATAAATATAACAGTAGAGAAGAGAGTAGAGATACCAGAGAGATAGCAGAGCCGTCGGGAAAGGATTGCGCGCGCGCGGGAAAAAGCGGCCGGGCGTGCGCTAGTTTTGGCGCGCGGCGTCCGGCGCGCTTTATAAAATCCAACACCCTCCCACCGCTCTGTGCCTTGCCACTGCTCTCTCCCTGCTCTGTGCCTCGCCACCGCTCTTTCTCGCCTCGCCGCCGCCGCGTCGCCGGGAAACTTGGGGATACCGCGGCGTCCGCGCGCGCCCCTCCGGCGGCTTCTCCGCCGAGATCCGGTTCCGCGGGATGCGCCTCGGCCTCGGCAATTTCGACACCACCAACGAGGCCGCCCGCACGTACGACGCGGCGGCATGGTGCCTCCGGTGGCCTCATAGAACATTGAACTTCCCCAACGTGCCGATGCGGGAGCGAGCACAGGAGCTCGCGCCTCTGCCGTGGCTTATCACCGACGAGGATCGTCGCGACAACCGGAGGCGGGAGCACTGTCTCGGCATCGCCGAGATAGAAGAGGAAGCCATGGCGCTGTGGCGCCAATGCTTCCCGCAGGACATCATCAACAAGCGCGAGTTCTACGAGCAAAGGAGGGCGGAGAGGGATAAGAGGAGGGTGGAGCGAGCCGCCTATCGTGAGGACAAGCGTAGGTGAAAAGCGGACGCTCAATTCAACATGAGGCTAGGAGCAGCGTCGCCCTGGGAATCCGACGACGATCAGTATCTTCACGCCTACAGTCAGACGTCAGAGGAGGACATCACCGAGGAGGAGTCGGACAACGAGGAGTAGTTGAATAATCTAATTTTTTATCTATCTATGCTGAGAACTATCCTCTACTCTCTAGTCTCTAGTCTCTATCTCTACTTCTTGATCTCAGCACTGTAAACGCTTTTCTAAAGTGCCATGCATTGTGATTCTGTTGGAGATGCTCTAACATGGCAGACGAGTGCTTTAATGTTGCCCACAAGATGCGCGAGTATTACTAGTAGTATATTTTTCTTGCCATGTTGAGATTTTAAAACCACGAGTGCGAACATGCAGAGGAGCAATGAAGACCAAACACGGGATATTGGGGACATCTTCAAGGAGCGTGGCAAGTTAAAGAGGAGCTGCACCGAACCTGTAAAACGAGCTTTGGTAAGTAACACCCTTTCAATTACTTTCGTTTAGCCTCGTGTTCTTTGATGTGTATATGTTGTAGTTTCTGTTTCTCTTAAGCCTTGTGTTATTCGATGTGTCGTAAGAAGAGTCTTAATCATCCTAATGCTTTCGTTTTTAGCTTGATGTAGGAAGTGGGTGTTCTCACCTTGTAGTCTGTTTTAATATTTTTCCTTTTGAATTCACTTCTCCCAGTTCTGTTTATCTGGTTTCTGCTAAATGGATCTGGGTTGCTCTGAGTATTGATCTAAAAAAGAAGTAACTTCATGTTAGGATGCAGTTCCTGCAAGGAGGGAAGTATGTTCAACCTCGAGATCAAGTTTCCAGAATGAGGCTGGATTACACACAAGGTGCCAGTTCCCTAATGATGCTGGATTAGACACAATGTGCAAATTCCCAGATGATGTTGGATTACACACAAGCAAGGTGGAGTCGTCAGCTGTTCGTGTCCTCGTGGCTCTTGTAAAGGCTGAAAGAAAGCGTGCGGCAACCCTTGAGAATGTATCTGAGTTCTTGAAGAAGCGAAAAGAGCAATCAGATGCTCTCTTCACCCATGCCAAAGAAGAGATGGAAGAAGCCAGAAATAATCTAGCAGAGGCAGAGCAGGCTAGGCATCTCCTGCTATCTAAAACTGTTGTCAATACAAAACTTACTTCATAGTAGCTAGGTTCAAATGTTTATCCAGTCAGCATGCCTGTTGTGATGTCCGTGCATCTACTGATGTGGCACAAAATAAATTTTTTTCGGGTCATGTAATAACAACAATTACTTTCCAAACAATAACAGATGAAGCATTGGACATGGTATAGTTCGTGCGCAAGCCCGACATTCCAAGTTCAACTTCCACATCAAACTCATGTTCACAGATATCTCCACATTCATACGTAACGTCCACAACCATGATTCACTTCAAAGCCAAAAAAATTTGAGGAGAGTTATGAATAAAGAAAAACCTCTAGTTCCAGCTACCAGTGCGAGCACAACAAGTCAAGACCATGCGTAATTAATTATATTTTGGTCATTTTTTGTGTTCTAAAATGCCGGTCGGCTCGCGGAAGGACGTGTTGCCGGCACACGCGCAGATTCAATGAAGGCAGGCAGGGCAGTCTGAAGCCGGTTGCATGCAGCGAGGAGGCGTGTTCAGCCGGGCCTGCAGTGAGTGGTGCCCTCTTGGCCGGCGCGCCGGTTCAATGCCTGCACTATGAGAGGTCGCTTCCATGTCAGAGCAATCACTCCCTCCAGTCCTTTTTTGTTTGCGTATAACAAAATCTCGTTTTCCATTCACATTTTACAAGTAAAATTCATGGACAAACTTTGACCCAAAATGCGATGGGGACTAGTAAACCAGAACGGAGGTAGTAGTTTTTTTAATCAAAGAAGGGATTCCCCCTTCCGATTTTCATTACTGAAAACCAACATCTAAATCTAAACCATAGTATTTGCCCTAGAACTACCAGGTTCAATATCTCGCAACATAAACCCATACAACCATACGCCAAGGAGGTACGTAGTACTATGAATTCCATTTTCGCTCCATACCAATCGTTCTAAAAACTACTTAGTACTTATAACGCGCCATTGAAAATCGGAACTCTTAACCCCGCTAAAAAATGATATTTTAAACATGGCTACTCGATTGTGGCAACTGGCGAGCCACCGCCTCCAAGTCGTTCACCTATGGTCCCGACCATCAACTCCTACGGATCAAATTATCACGCGAGCTGACTATTCCTACAAAGGTGCGCTCCACCACGTACCCGGTACCCGCGAATGCAGCAATCATGCACCTAGGGTTTTAGGGTTTATTTGTTAACGTTGCCTTTACGGAACACTCATGTGTGCGAGACAACGAGAGACCGACTGCGTGCGTGCGTCTCTTCTCTTCGTATATGTACTCCATCATTTGTCTGGTGTCCAAAAAATTATAATAACTACTAGCAATGTACCAATGCGTTGCCACACGATCAGAGTAGATTAATACATATTCACCGATTTGATAGAAAAAAAGTCTAGTTTTGAAATACGTATATCACTAAAAAAATGTTATGTTTCACTCAAAATATATTCCTTTGGCGGTTTTGATGAGATAAGGGAGGAATGTTGTTGGTTTCAAGATTCGAGAAGTGGTATATGTCTAATTTCTACTCTTACTAGCAAGATGCCCGTGCGTTGCACGGAACATCAAGATCTTGTGGGAGAAAAGGATGAACGAGGGAAGGCCTTATCTGCAAATGTGGAGAGGAGTGCGGGTAAATTGCCATAGTTTCGTTCCTATCCGTCAGATATAAATCGGACGGCCTATATTGCAGGATGGTAGGCCCACCATCATCACCAACTCTGTTTTATCCCTACTCTTATAAAAAGCATAGTCGGTGATGATCGTGTGCCTGCCATCCTACAATATAGGCCGTTAGATCTATATCTGACGGATAGGAAGGAAACTATGGCAATTTTGCAAAAAGATACCCACACCCCTCTCCACACTTGCAAATAAGGCCTTCCCTTGTTCATCATTTTCTCCACACAAGATAAACTACTCATACAAATGCATCTTGATGTTCCGTGCAACGAATGGGCATCTTGCTAGTTGTTGCAAAAAGCCCATGTGAGAGAGAGAGGGAGAGAGGAGGAGGCCGGAGTGCATGTGTGACAAAGACACAAAGAGTGTGTGTGCGAGAGGTATCAGCTTAAAATGAGGCGATAGTGTGTGTGTGTGCACGATCGAGAGGGCGTGTCTCAAGAAGGGAAGAAAAATCTACATAGATACATGGAGCGAGAGAGAGACATGCATGCGATAGTGGAAGCACGAGTGTGCGGGTGTATAAACCTATCTAGAGGCTAGTCGATAAATGTTTGTGAGAGAAATACGAGTCGGGGGTGTGAAAGCGAGAGTTTTGTGTGTGTGAGAGAGAGACGGTAGTCGGGAAGGGGAGTGGAAGCAGGAGTTGTGTGTGTGTGTGAGGGAGAGAGAGAGAAGGGGGGAGTTTGTCTGATCGGTAAACAAATGAATAATGTCAGTCTGGGATGGAGACGAAAAGGAGACCGCAACAAATGTTGTGTCTACAGGAGAGAGAGAGAGAGAGTAATTTTAGTGGTATGATTCATATCTAGAGACATATAGGGTGTGTGAGAGAATCCCATAGAGAGAAAGACAAAGTGAAAGATGAGTGGAGACTGTGTGTGTGGCGGTGAAAAAGAAAGCTTAGGTACCTAGTGATACGAGAGAACGGTAGAGACGTGAGAGATAATGAAAACCGTGTAATGTATAATGATAGGGAGAGTGTGACACTTCTCAAGGGAGACGTCGAGAGACCATGTTTGCGAGGATAGGAGAAACATGAAGTGAGTGTGCGGGTGAGCTGGAGAAAAGAGAGTGATAGCTACATCAAGGAGCATGCATGCGAGAGAGATGGGCGTGAAAGGAGTGAACATAAAAGGGATTCAAATATTTGAATTCGAGATGATGATACATGTAATCCATACTCGGACCAAAATTGATCTATCAAACATGCATACTCATATGAATTCATGCGCATCTATGTTATTTAATATGTAGATATTACTGATCCATACATTTTAGTAGAACATAATTTGGTTTAATTTTTTGAATTCAACCTTATGATTTTGAGATCATTGTATTTGTAAATCATACTATACATATAAAGGAGCAGAATTCTTTGTTGTGCTTTTGAAAGTATATATAAAAATGATGTATATAGAATTTTATTCCAATCGAAAATGGATCCCGCCCGAAAAAATAGAATACAAACGGGATTCGAATTGAGTTGGCACGGTAAACGTGCACTCTGCAAAATTTGAATGAAGCGAGGATAGTCGCAGTAACCGCCTGAAACCAAAATTCGCGAGATGGAAATTACTACTGCCTATCCCTGCCATGCAAAGCCTATCTACTCGATTTCTATAGGTTTCGATAGGGGCATGTTTGTAATTTCACTCAAACGTGACATAACCGCCTCTCACCCGGATTCATACACGGTGGGCGCCAAAACACAGTGTGTCCTCGGCCGAAATCGACTCCCTCCTCGATTCATACACGGTGGGCGCCAAAAACAAACTCTCGTCGGCAAATATTCGGTGTATGCGAGATTACCGTCCTATCCCCAACCGACTAATATTGCTGTGATGTAGGAAATTTGGAATGGGGGCTAAGTTTGTAAATTTCCTCGCATTTGAGACAAGCGCGCCCTGAAGACATGGTTCCCCCCTTCCTCTCCACCTCCATTTCCCCATTCGTACTCCGTGGGCGCCAAAACACCCTCTCCACCCCAGCCTCCTCCGTCCGCCACCCCATCCACCGCCGTCCTCCTCCACCATGTCGGAGCTGATACCCCGCCGCCGCCGTCCATTACAAGAGATCGACCTCTCTCATCCACGGCTTCGGACCGGGATCCTTGCATCCCATCCTCTTGCTTCATCCCCGCCGTCGTCCACCTTGCCGGCGCCGCTCCTACGACCGTCTCGTCCACCGCGCCCCGCCGCCACCGTCTACCCTCCTAGATCTGCTTCCACGCCGCCGACAGCCATCGCTACCGCAGCACCGTCAAATTCTCAGCAGATGCATACACGGGGCCGCACCAGAGGCGGTACTCTTTCGTATCTGCTCAACTTATTTATCGCAGTAAGAAAATAGATCGCCACTGCTTTACTCTGATTTCTTGTCCATCACTTACTTGCTAGTTGAAAGCAAACATTGGTTGCGAAGTTGCCTTTGTCCGGTTTGCACCTTCAGATCCGCCATGGCACACTCAACACTATACTCCCAATGCTTATGGTTTTCGCCTTTTATATTCCACAATAGTTAAATCACATTATACTAAATTTCAAAATTGGGTCAGTCGATTTTTTAGAGCTCGACGGAGTTCACTGGT